>NC_085138.1:1215505-1515505 GCF_035046485.1 Aedes albopictus | reverse complement strand
CTGGAATTTCCATTTTTTATAGCGATATCTCCTGAGAGAGCTTCCAGGTTTTCTGAAAACTTTTGCTAGTACATCCCACATAATATTTCATCTAATCCTGTTATACTCCATTACTGTGTTAAAACTTCTTATCGTGAATCTTAAATGAAGATTTTTTTTACATTTTTTTACATTTGGTTCCATCAGGGAATTTAAACAAAATATTATTTATGGTCCCGCGTTGAAAGCATCCTCCCAAGTAACACATTTGTAACAGAAAAGTCACGGCGGCACAGGTTTTGTTGCGCAGATGTCACTGTGACTTACTTCTAGCAAGTAAGTGTTAATTTGTAAGAAGTAAGTCACAGTGACTCCTGCGCAACAATAACCTGCGCTACCGTGACTCTTCTGTGACAAGTGTGTTAGATAAGGTCCTAGATAAGAGGTATATTCAAATTTTGTTTTGTCTTTATTATAGAAACTTTCAGCCTGGCACTGGTTCGTTTCTCGATATTCGAAATGATTTTATAACAACTTTCAGTAACTTGAGATTAGCAAGATCTCCGATAGATGATATGGACATTTACGATTTGAACTTGTTTTCGAAATTTATTAGACATTCCGCGGCATTCCGTTTAATTTCGTCAAATTATATTTTTTGAAGGCGAAATTTTTCGAATTTGACGAAACGAAACGAAATTTAAAATCATAAATTTCGCCTAGTTGAATTCCGTGGAATTCCGCGGAATTTCGTTTCGAGGTGTATTTGGCGAAACATTTCGGTATACCGCATACCCTTACTATTCCGATATCGAAGTGTTGGATTAAGCTTCAGATTCACACCTGGGCTGTCACTCAACACAACAATATTGGAATAGTTTGGAGTCATGTCGTCAAACCAAATTGTATAGTGCTGAGCCATCTCTACGGGTGGCGAAGTATCTAACTAATCTGTCTAAGCAGAATTGCAGCATGCTGGTCAAAGCATTGACTGGCCACTGTCGACTCAGCTATCACATGGCGAATATTCAGCAAGCTGATTCATTTGCCTGTGATAGCTGTGAATCCGATTATGGAACTTCGTATCATTTGATATGTAACTATCCAGTTTTCGCGCAACTGCGTTTCCGAGTATTCGGTAAACACTTATTAAGTGAAACTGACTTCAGAAACCTGAATCTTCAGGATATTCTGTTGTTCTTAACCCGCTGTGGTGAAGAGCTATAGGCTCTCTTTCGCTTTATGCGTTATTACAGTGCCCTTTTCAGGGCGCTGTTTGAACCCATTGTGGTTCGCTTGTGCGTTAGTACCCTCTTCCAGGGTATTTTTCCTATTTCCCTACCTGTCCCTATCCCCATCCAAATCCTTTTTCCTTCCTTTTCCCTCAGGTAGATGATGAAATAGGCTGTTATTTTGGCGATGGCACAAATGTCCCAAATGGAGGATAACGTGCCTCTGGAGCCGGCCTTCTGATACCTGATACCTGATACCTGATGGTCTCAGACCCTACTGATATATTCATAATCTGGTAAGAAATTCAACATGATCGCAATAAAACTGCCCAAGTAACAATCAGCATGTATTGAAGGTTTATCCATGTTTTATCCTGGTTTTATGCGAGCATGTGAAAAAGCTAGTTGTTCTATACTAGTTTTATGTGGTAGTTTTTTACTTTGCACCTTTGGCATTCCATAAAACTATCATATAACTTCTGCTATAAACATCTTGAGTTAAGAACTTGCAAGTAGTCATGAATTGGTCTTATCGCTTATTATATACCATTTCAATAAAACTTGCATTTGCGACTGTTATCGGAGAGATTTTTTGTAAACAAATATACATCACTGTGAGGCAATGCTTAAAACCATCAAAAGATTTTATGGCTGTAACTTAGACCAAAAAATGCTGTGATAAAACCGTTGGTTCTATCATGAGCTCAGTTATGACCACCTCAGGAGGGTTGGCCCTATTGGAGAAATCATCAGGAACAAAGAGTTTCATTAGAAAAATATGTCGCCTAGCCACGATAATTTATGTAAATACAGAAAAATCATTACTCAATTTTATGATTTCATGTACAGCTTAAGATCAAGCTTAACGGTTCAACACGTTTCCGTCATTTTATTTTCAGAATAATTACATAATGTGTTTGAAACTCCGCTATGTTGAAAAAAAAAACCTTTTTTGCACCCAGTTCCACCGAGTAGATTAACCTTCACGTACCCCCAACATCTCATTTTCAAAATGCTGTCATTTCGTCAATTTTCATCCAACTTTTTTGAAGTCGCCTTCAATCGATCATAAATTGGTGCAAGTTCATTACACTCAAGTGGCCATGCAATATCCGGAGCCATTCTGTAGTTATTCCGGATTGTACTGGGTCAGGTAGGGTGCGGAAATGGCTAGAAATGATCATTTCGTGTGTTATTGTGTTTGAAACATCGATTTTCAGCGGAATTTTTATTGCGAACAATAAAACACAACTGCGATAATCAGATTTGAATAAGTTGACCCATCCGGATTACCGTGACAGGTTCCACTGGGGCCTCATTGGGGACACTTCTGGTTTTCATCTGAAACATGTCGTGCGACATATCAAACTTCATGATTTCGATTGACTGAGTCAGAAACGATACCCTGAAATCTGTATCAACTAATATGGCCATCCTGGAGCAACCAGCATAGGTTCCACGGGGGTGATATCAGGGACATTTCTGGTTTGCAACTACGACATGCTGTGCGACGTATCAAACTTTATGATTTCAAGAGAATGGGGCCGAAAAAATTGACTGAAGTATTTAGCAACTGATATGGCCACTCCGGAACACCTGAAATAGGTTCCGTGGAGGCCTCTCAAACACAATAACACACGAAATAATTCCTTTTAGTCATTTGGCAAAACAGAGTTTGCTCAAACAGCATTAAATTAGGCAAGGAACCATAATACTCACGCTTTTTGCACCATTTCATTGCAGAAAGGGAGAATTGACCTTCTCATCATACAACAATTCAGCTCATTACTTCAATTCTAGCACTCCTAAGCTATTTAGCAAACCCATGGAGACGCTTGGTTGTTAATTTAGGCTCTTCATTCCAAGGTGCACATGGAACAACGAAGCGGTGCGTCATGTAGTGTATGCAGCTTATGCTCGATATTAAATAAACTAATGAGAGGATGTTTTGTTCAACTTGAAACGCAAACCAAGATCTTTCAATGCGGTTTAGAAGAAAAGCAAAGAAAACAGATCTTAATCTTCCGTAACTCGCGCGGTTGGCAACCACCGTCAGCCCCATGCTACAAAAACGAGATTTTTTGAACGTGTTGTGCAAAATCTAACAGCGCGATCGCTCGAGGGTTAACAAATCCGATTACAAACAATTACTCTTCCCTTCCCCAAGAGTTGATGTCAGTCATCAGATTTCAAAAGTGGTCGTAAATTGACATTCATCTATTAACTAACAATTGCTCCGAGGTGAACCACGCCTTGACTGAAACGTCTTCAATAACGATGAAAGCAATAAACTAACAAGCATTTTGAAACTTCAGGGACAAATGCAGTCACCAATCCATGTACAGACGGTATATTTCGACGGTATATTGGAACAACATGTTTTGCATGGCTATAATTATCCATTTATCGCAAAGCACAAACAAGTCACATTTGTCGCGCAATTTCATATACGCCTAGAACAAACACTAGAACTATTCTACATTTTCTATTTCGACACTCTCACTGCGACTTACCTCTTGCCATGCACCTCAAACAAATCATAATTTTCCTAATTAGTTGTTTCCACGTCGAGTGGAATCGCGTCGCTTCGCTGACCTCGTCGGCGTATTCCAACTTTTGGAAAATCTTCTGATACTTCCTCTTCTGATAAATTCCTTCACCTCGCAGCTCCACGATATGACCCACGTCAATAATGATGTTTCCGGCATCGTTGAGTCCGAAATGGGCCTGTACGTTGACACTGTCCTCTCGGGTCATATTGCAAGCCGCTCGTACGGTTGTCGTCGCTTTGGGAGGGGTCATAGGCTCGGCCGAGGTACTATGATGCAACGGTCCCATCAACGATCGGTTCAAGGCATCCAAAACATCCAGATGGACGTGCTGGATGGCAATGCCGGTGGGCTTTTGATCCTTGCCCTTGGTGGATTGTTTTGGTTTCGTTCGTGGCTGAACCTGATCCAAGGTCATTCCATACTCGACCTTCGTTCCTAGCTGAAGCAGATATTCGAGGGCTCGCGGTTGCGGATCTACCGAAATGGTGGCGTCTTGCTCATTCACAAACACGTAGTCGCTTAGATCCAGATCGTCCTCGATCCCCGCCGGGTCGTCATTGATAATACCGAACGAGGCCGCGTTATAGTTTCGATGCTCTAGTGAGGATGCAATGAGGGTTGACTTCAGCCCATATTCGACACTACAGCTCACGTCACTGCCGGCAACGCTATCAACAACTGAGCCGAGCCTCGGTGCAACTGTTCTGTTATCTTTCTCTGCCTTGCTGCTACAGACGACGCAACCACCAACGTCAAGTAGCCACAGGGCATTTCTGCTTTTATCAGCAAGATGTTTGCATTTTCGATTACCGTTAGTTGCAGAATCGCTAAATCGCGAGTTGCACGGTAGATTGTTTGGAATGGGATTTACTCGAGCATATCCACTCGCACCACGCTCTCGCCCAGTGCCAGTGTCCGCTGGTATTGGATCCGTATTATTCTGGCTCGCGGACTTTCCGAGCGACAACTTTTTGAACCACTTCATGACTTATAGAGAGACGATTTTTTCCGGACTGCACAAATCGACGGAATCGGAAGTTTCTCATCAGAACAACGCCTAGATTCGTTGCTGTGAAATGGTTTTGGCACCGACTCACCAACGCTATCGATGTTGTGCAAGGATTCACTAGTTCACCACTGTCGTGGCACAGTTCTCCCACAAATCTCGTAAATCTCGTTTCAACATTTCTCGGACTTCATCATAAAACAATATAACTTTCCGTCATAAATTAAACACTTTCTCAGCGTGACACGAAAAACCCGAAACCTCCATCCAAATTCTTTGCCTACCAAAACATGCAGTCAGTAACGAAACCTTTTCCTTGTTTCCATAACCTTCTTAAAGTGCTTCCATATGCGCGCAATAAATTACACGCATATGCAAGACTCGAGTAGTTTACCAAACAACTCTAGCGCGTCGTTCTGCCATTCTTGTTTAACCTACCTACTTCCTATTTTCTGCTGTACTCAAAACTTAGTTCTTAAGTGTCAAGTAAAATAAAATTCATTCCTATTCGTAACTCCACACCGAGTAGTCGCGTTGTGAAGATATATCTCTGTATCCGAAGTCCGACATGCCTCATGGCTGACCGTGACGAGAGATAAGTGATTAAAGTGCGCCTTCGTATAAAATCCATGCGACAGAAGTGCAAAAGTCGTCCAAAAATAATAACCGTCAAAGTGCAGCTTAAGCTATGGGAAACGAATCGTCAACCCCGAAACCGGTGACTCACGAGCAGATCGTGAGTATCATCAACGCCAGCAACGTAAAAGAAAAAGTGCATAGTGAAAAAACCGCCAAATCGGTAGAATTAATCGCATACATTCTACTAACGGTGATATGTGTAGCCACCTTGTTCCTAGTGTATCGACTCATCGTCAAGTACGAGCGAATCAAAAATCAAAGGGTCGTTGATCGGGCAATAAGCCTAAATAACGTCACCACATCTACGGCACCAGCGCATTAATCGAAGAACAAGAACAGACAGTGGACAAAAGTACGCGAACATTTAGACGCTAAACATAGAGGGAGTCAAATTAGTGAAGAGTGAAGAAGAACGATTTAAGTGAACTGACAACATAAGACGAAATGAGTGAAAAGATGAAGATCTGGCTAAGCGTAGCAATTTTGCTAACATCATTAATAGTGGGATACCTTCTGTGGGTATTCCTAAAGGAAGAATTTAGTGACATTCACATCTTACGATGTTGAACATTTACACAACCAGAACCCGAACATAGTGCAATGCGTGTGTGTCAAACCGCTCGAGAAGCATCGGAAAGGTAGCATTGACCAAGAGCAGACTTATGCCGATGTCAGCTGAAACCGCCGCTCTTCCAGAACCAGCACATGCAGCGAAACAACAGGTGGCGATGGACACTGGCAGTAAACGATAAGTAGAACAAATCTTTATAAATCTCCTAATGTTATGCCGAAAAGGGTCATTATTGAAAAAGTAGGAATTCTACTAAAAATAGAACAGCATTTTAGAAAATCTATAAATCAAAATATTTCCAGTAATACTCTTGACGCACATTTTAATAAGGCTATCAATTTATTCGCTGAAATAGATGAGCTTCTTTTAGAAAACCAAGACGAAATTCCAGATAAAGAATTTTTTACTTTTACTAGACAATCAAGAAACGCAATAGAATATATTAAAGAAAGTGTCCGAGTTAGGAAAGTAACCAAAATTAATAATTTAAAACAAGTGGAAATGGCCACCGAAAATCCTTTTGATGCCAAGCTAGCTGCATCGGTCTTGATGCCATTCGACGGCGATGCCGAAAAACTTTCCGCTTTCATTGACGGTGTAAAATTTTTGAAAAAGGTGTATACCCAAGCACAACACGAAACGTTAAAGCTATTCCTTTTAACGAGAATTTCAGGTAAAGCCCGAGATGCATTACCTAACAATATCCAAGAGACTACTATTGACGCGATGATTGATCTCATCAAATCTGCCTGTGAAAGTAAAACTACTGCAGAACAGATATTGGCAAAAATTAAATCAGTCAAACGCGGATTGTCAAAACAACAATATTGTCAAGAAGTGGAAATTCTTTGCAATAAGCTTACCAATATTTACGTGAGAGAGAATGTTCCTCACGCGACCGCTAAAAAGTTAGCCACCAAAGCAGGTTTGGAAACTTTGATTAACAGTACATCTAACGAGACAGAAAAAATAATACTGCAAGCAGGAACATTTTCGACAATCGAAGAGGCAATCCAGAAAGTAAATGAGCTACCGGATAGTGTCGAGTCCAGTAACAGCATGAATCGTGTATTCCACGTAAATTCAAAAAGAATCATGCAAAAACGACAAACTCAGTACCGAGGGAACTATAATGTTGCTCCTCGTGGTTCCCATCAAAGTAATCAGCGTTACGGATCATACCCGATACGTTTTAATAACAATCAAAGTAGACCGTTCCCAAATAACAACAACTACCGTTACCGAACAGACAACCGTGGTCATGCACGCGGTTATCCGCGACAATTTAACAGAATATATTTTGCTGACAATCAATCGAGCTCACCAATGCAAAACGTTTTTCCCAATCCGCCCCCGGGCGTGCAAAGCCAAGGTCAGCATTTCGCAAACGCTAATACAGTACAACCACCGAATATGACTCAACCAAATCAACCTTTTTTTGGAACAGTAGGGCAGTATACACAATCAATGTAGCTGTCTCCAATTTCATTAATGTGCCAATTAGCGTATCTAATAAAAACTGTTCGTTCCTGGTAGATTCAGGAGCAGACATTTCATTATTGAAAACACGATGTATCTCACGTCCAATATCAATTAATCAAAATAATACTTGCGTTTTACGCGGAATAACACCCGGTGAAGCTACTTGCAGAGGAACAATCAATTGTTTTTCTTATATACAAAATACAGCTGTGAATAGCCTGTTTCATCTGATAGAAGACGATTTCCCGATACCAACTGACGGTATACTGGGAAGAGATTTCCTTACTACATACCGATGTGAAATAAATTACGATACGTGGATTTTAGCAGCATACGTAAATAACATCCGACTTGAAATCCCAATTTGCAATAATCTAAATGGGTCTGCGTGGATACCAGCTAGATCTGAAGTATTTAGATTGATAAACAATTTTAATGTTCATGGAGATGTCATAATTAATTCCGCTGAGCTTGCACCAGGCGTGTTTTGTGCCAACGCCATTGTGAATAGTTCCGCACCTTATGCTAAAATTATAAACACTAATGAATATCCTGTGCAACTTGCAAATTTTAATTTAAAAACTTCCAATCTTAACGACTTTTACATAGCTAAAATTGACTGTAATAATACAGATAGAATCGAAAAATTGAATGCAGAACTAAATTTTAACGATATACCTGCATCCGCCAAACAATCTTTACAACAATTATGTCACGAATACAATGATATATTTAGTTTAAAGGATGATTTATTAACGTGTAACAATTTTTATCAACAAAAAATTAGCCTAAAAGATAAATCACCGGTATACATTAAAAACTACCGGAATGCACAGTGTCACAAGGAAGAAATCTGTCGTCAAGTAGATAATTTAATTGCAAACGATATAATTGAACCTTCGGTGTCTAGTTACAACTCACCATTATTACTTGTTCCCAAGAAGTCAACTACTTCCGAAAAGAAATGGAGATTAGTAGTTGATTTTCGTCAATTGAACAAAAAATTGCTTGCGGATAAATTTCCTCTTCCAAGGATTGACGATATTCTCGATCAACTTGGCAGAGCCAAATATTTTTCGACGCTTGATCTCATGTCAGGTTTTCACCAGATTGAGATCGAGAAAAATTCCAGAGAGTTCACCGCGTTCTCGTTGCAGGAACGTGGACATTTTCAGTATAAAAGATTGCCGTTTGGACTAAATATAAGCCCAAACAGTTTCCAACGAATGATGTCAATAGCACTCAGTGGCTTGAGTCCCGAGTGTGCATTCTTGTACATTGACGATGTTATTGTCGTAGGTTGTTCAATTGAACACCATCTGAAAAACTTGAGGAATGTTTTCGAATGTTTCAGGCAAAGAAACCTGAAACTGAACCCTTCAAAATGTAATTTTTTCAAAGCAGAAGTTACATTTCTAGGTCATAAAATCACTGATAAAGGTATCTTGCCTGATAATTCAAAATTTGATGTAATAAAAAATTACCCACAACCTCAAAACGCAGACCAAGTTCGAAGTTTTGTAGCCATGTGTAATTATTACAGGAGATTTATTCCTGGTTTTGCAAATATTTGTTGTCCTTTGAACAAATTATTAAGAAAAAATACAGTTTTTGTGTGGTCAGAACAATGCAAGTCCGCCTTTGAAACATTAAAGACTATGCTACTTTCACCACAAATATTACAGTATCCAGATTATCAAAAACCATTTATATTGACTACAGACGCATCAGATTTCGCTTGCGGGGCAGTTTTGTCCCAAATGCATGGAAGCAATGATCTACCTGTTTCTTTCGCCAGTCGCGCGTTTACAAAAGGCGAAGCAAATAAGCACATCATTGAGAAAGAATTAGCCGCTATTCACTGGGCTATCATGCATTATCAACCCTACTTATTAGGTCGTAAATTTTTGGTGCGTACTGATCACCGACCGTTAGTTTACCTCTTTGGAATGAAGAACCCTTCTTCAAAGTTGACGCGAATGAGGATTGATCTCGAAGAATTCGACTTTGAAGTAGAGTTCGTCCCAGGTAAAAGTAACGTTGTGGCTGACGCATTGTCTAGAATTAATATTACATCAGATAAATTAAAGTCAATTAACATTTTACAAGTACAGACCAGGTCAATGCTACGCAAACCTTGTTTAGTCAACAATAACATACAAAGCAGAGTACCGGAGCCTGATCAACTCCACGTGTATGAAGCAGTTAGCAATGAACAAATACATAAACAAAAAAAATTGCAATTTTCATTACATCAAAATAAAAATAAATCAACTATGGCAATTCTTCTCGAAAAAAATTTCAAAACGAGTCTAACTCTAGCGTTAGGTCTCACAATTAACAATGTTAACTTGCCAGAAATATTTAAGCTGATTGAAAAGGGTACCCTACAATTAATGAAACAAAATAAAATCGAAAATGAGTGTATTGCTATTTCGACTAGCGATACCATATTTAATTATATAAGTATCAATGATTTCAAAACAATAGGAAATCAAGTTTTGAAAAATATTAAAATTATCATTTATCATCCTCCTAGAAAAATAAACAACCCAAACGAAATTCAAGCTATTTTACAACATTACCATAGTACACCAATCGGAGGTCATGTTGGTATTAACCGATTGTACAAAAAATTGAAAAATTTATATATTTGGTCAAATATGAAATATTTAGTTACTAAATATGTCAAATCCTGCGAAATTTGTAAAAGGAACAAACATTTTTCGTCGGTCCAAAGTAAAATGATAAAAACTTCAACTCCATGCAAATCATTCGACATAGTTGCAATAGATACGATTGGACCATTCACAATGAGTAGCAAAGGAAACAGATACGCAGTTACTATACAATGCGATCTGAGTAAATACGTCATAGCTATACCTGTTCCGGATAAATCAGCTGACACGATTGCCAGAGCAGTAGTGGAAGGATGTATTTTGATATACGGACCAATGAAAGCAATTCGAACAGATCAAGGTACAGAGTACAAAGGTATCTTTGAATCAGTTTGTAAACTGCTCAATATCGATCGCATTCTAGCAACAGCATATCACCCACAAACTTTGGGAGCGTTGGAAAGGAATCACAGATGTTTAAACGAATATCTGAGAATCTTTGTCAACGATCTTAAAGATAATTGGGATGAATGGTTATCTTTTTACTGCTTTAGTTATAATACTACTCCCAACTCGGAACACAATTACAGCCCTTTTGAAATAGTATTTGGAAAGCCCGTAAATACATTTGATCAGATAAATCTAGACCAAATCACTCCTATTTATAACCACGACTCATACGTAAATGAAATAAGATATAAACTACAGCTTATACACAATGAAATCCTAAGAAAAATCGAGAATGTCAAACTATCAAGAACAGAAGAAGCAAATAAAGATGTAACACCAACAAAATTGAGCATTGGAGATAAAGTGTATTTAAAATTGGAAAATAGAAGAAAATTAGATATTGTACAAGATGGTCCCTATATAATAATAGATCTAGACGAATCAAATGCTACTATAAAACATCAAACAACTGCTAATATTTTGAAAGTCCATCGAACAAGATTAATTAAGCAAAAATCCTGAAAAATCAAGAATAACAGAATGCTAAAACGACCGCATAAAGCCTATAATTTGTCTCAAAATTTAGAATGGTTACACCATTCTTCCTAAGGAGGGAGGTGTCGTGGCACAGTTCTCCCACAAATCTCGTAAATCTCGTTTCAACATTTCTCGGACTTCATCATAAAACAATATAACTTTCCGTCATAAATTAAACACTTTCTCAGCGTGACACGAAAAACCCGAAACCTCCATCCAAATTCTTTGCCTACCAAAACATGCAGTCAGTAACGAAACCTTTTCCTTGTTTCCATAACCTTCTTAAAGTGCTTCCATATGCGCGCAATAAATTACACGCATATGCAAGACTCGAGTAGTTTACCAAACAACTCTAGCGCGTCGTTCTGCCATTCTTGTTTAACCTACCTACTTCCTATTTTCTGCTGTACTCAAAACTTAGTTCTTAAGTGTCAAGTAAAATAAAATTCATTCCTATTCGTAACTCCACACCGAGTAGTCGCGTTGTGAAGATATATCTCTGTATCCGAAGTCCGACATGCCTCACCACCATATTCGACAGAACCTGCGTTCAGTAACGACTCAACTAAAAGACTGATCGATCATCGATTGGAAATGCATTCAGCTAAACTACCGCTGCAACAAATAGAGCAACATACTCTTCTAGCTTACCAATACATTTCAAACTTCCTCTCCGGATAGAGCTCTCTCAGGTAAAGTAACATAGAAATCGATGTTAGTATTGGTGCGTGCCCAATGCAAACAATGCTCGATACTGGATTGTTTCGGATCCAAACTATACTCGAACAAACTGGTTTGCACAATCAATCATTAGTCAAACAGCACACGCACTTATCGATCTATGACCGACCGGCGCAAACAATGGGTAATGCGTCTTGGAGAATTCTTGGTACGTCCCGGAAGAAAGACACAGCTAACCTTGGTCTTTCGGTCCATGTTTACCCACGACCGATCGTTTGTGCGTTCAATTCAGTTTTTCGTTAGGCGCCGCACTCCTGCAATAGTATTCTCTGCTTTCATCATCCCCTTCTTCACATTGAGCATCCTAAAATCTACAGAGAGCCCACAATAAGCGTGCGTAAGGATGAAGAGAAAATCCTACTGCGTAGGAGACGAGCCCAGGTACAAAGGTTTCAGGTAAGGTTAATTCGTATGATGAAATCGATCGGTTTAATTGCGCCTAAAATTGATACATTTTACATCTTCAAACTAACACAGAATCCAAGTAAATGTTTGTTTCAGTGTATCAACAACGGTCAAGTATACAAAGGATTCAGTGAAAAACAACCCGCCACACGCGCCAATGCTTTTTGTTTGGCTCTCTCTCTCTAGAGAACATGTGCTCTAGGCCTATATCTAAGGCACCCTACACACCACTCAAACCGTTTGACCCACATTGCCACCGCCCCCTGGTTCGTCGAACCAGCTTATGTTTCTGCAACCGTATGACGAACTGCCAAATCGTGTTGCACCAACATCATCCCCCATTTGAAATCGCACTATGTTTGTGCAACAACACTACACACGGTACGATCGATTCGTCAAACATTGGCTCCGCCCACCGTTGGTTTGAGTAAAATCAAACTGGTTTGATTTTTGTCGACCAAACCGTCAACCGTCAAATCGTTTCGACGAACTGCCAAATCGGTTCGTCAAACAGCATCACACACGGTCAAACACAGCACCAACTCAACCACCAACCTGGGGGCGGAGCCAATGTTGGTCAAACCGTTTGAGTGGTGTGTAGGGTGCCTAATGCACGCAATTGACGACTACGGACGGAGAAGAGAGTAAAAAATGTTATCACTGTTGCTCACTTTGTTGCATCAGTTGGTGGTGCATCCTGAATGCATCACTGCAATGGAATGTGGAACAAAACGATGCTGTAAATAAGGGTTTAGGTAGTTTTATGGAAGAGTTTAGAAGATTTTCCACCACCAACAACGAACATCTAGGTATGTGAATATTCCATGAGTTTATTGACCTCCTGAGGGAAACTTTTTCCGCTCCGGAACTAAACGATACCGAAAATTTCCTGATTGATGCCGTCATTCACGTTGCAACCAACTTACTGCAATCCAACTGGAATCTCCATTCCAATTGAAAGAAAAGAAATCGCAAGTCGAATTTTCTGCAAGTATGCGATGGGTGTGTTGAGTACTTGAGAGGTCAATGGAATTTCCCAACAAACTATTAAGAGCAATCAGAGTTGATGACGGAAACTTGTTTGCAAACTTTTAGGAGGCGGTGGTTCAGAATGAGATATGCCAGAAGAGCAAGCTTATGAATCTTCAATGGAAAATTTTTACTGGTGTATGCTCAAATGGATGGTCAAAATAATCGTTTCCATTCACTGATTTGCCTTACAATTACACATATTTCAAAACAGAAAATGCGCCATTCTCCAGACTTTTGACTAAATTAATTCGTTTTCTCAATTGCGATGTTCGGACATTCATATTTTCTTCGGTTTGTGTATCACTCCACAGAAAAGTGCATATTACTAGTGGGAAGTAATAAATCAACAAATATGTTGATCTCTTTTTTCTGTATCATTAAATAAGCTGCATCAAATGAATCAAATTAAACTTGAAAATTTACAAATGAAAATTGAATTCACGATGTTTTATACGTTTTCAATGGTCAAATTGAAAACTTTGAGCAGGGCCGGATCTAAGGGGGGGCCGGGGGGGCCCGGGCCCCGGGCTCCCATATTTTAGGGGCCCCCACAAAAACCGTTTTTGGTTGCTAACATCAGCTTTATTTTGCATATTGCTCAAGTATTGTTCGAAAATAAGGAAAAACATTTTTGGTCATCTCTTCGAGGGGCCCCCACATCCGCTCGGGCCCGGGCCCCCACAATCCTTAATCCGGGCCTGACTTTGAGGTTAAAGTATTGAAGTGCAAGAAGAACGTGGCAAGGAATATCCGAAAATCGATGATTTTCTTTTTCTAAAATGGCCTTGAATGAAATATTGGAACACTCTTAATATGAGTTAATTTAAATTTCATTTTTATTCAAATAATGATTAATATTTAACGGCCTGCGGTCTTGACGCAAAGTCTCAATTTGGCCCGCGGTATGCTGCACCTGGGTCTCCAGTTAGCCTAGTGGTTAAGGCTATGGATCGCACAATCCGGAGACGACGGGTTCGATTCTCGTTCCGGTCGGGAAAATTTTCTCGACACCCTGGGCAAAGTGTATCATTGTACTTGCCACACAATGTACAAAATCATGCAATGGCAGGCAAAGAAAGCCCTTCAATTATTAACTGTTGAAGTGCTCTAAGAATACTAAGTTGAAGAGAGGCATGCCAAGTTCGCAACTCACCACCACTACTGTTCTTGCAGCCAGGCAGGCAAACCCACGGAAAATATTTTGATTTCTGAATGAAAATTGGCAACTTTTGGTTTTTCTTGCTAGCAATTAAGGTTTTCTGGAAATTTTATCATCAGTCAAGTGTTTCCAAGAAGATTGAGAAACACGTGGAGGCGCATGGTTGTTGATGCCTACGCTATCCATTAGCGTTGCCTTGCCTTCTCCCAAAATTTGAGTTCAGTTAGTGGAAAATTGAGACTGCACAAGTTCTTCAAAGGTTGTATGGGTACTACAATCAGAAAAAGATTTTTTTCATTCAATCAACCGTAGCATTTTTCCAAGTGCCCTAGAGTGTTAGATGAACCTTGGTACTCCTAGCCTACTCTATCAGCTACTACTTAACCAAAAACCGCACTCAAAACGTAAATAAAAATCGACTACTAATTAATAACGCATCAATTATTAGTAGTCGATTTTTATTCAACTGGAGAAACTTTAGCAGTGGTCCTCCAGCTTCCCAGCAGGCAACATTGCTGCATATGGCGCCAAAGATAACAAACAGAAATCATGGCTAATATGTTACACTGCAAAATGCAGTGATATCCATCGAATAGTTTGAACTTTTCGTTATTGAAATCATCGTCATCATCAAACATTTGAAAGCAGTTTTTTCGATCAAAACAAAAGTTTTTGCTATGAAAATATATTCACTGTACTCCACATGAGGAATATAATGCAGTGAATATATTTTCATGATCCTTGTTTTGATTTGCAGCGAGAAAACTGCTTTTTATTTTCCTAAAAATGATGACGGATGCTTGAGCCTTAACCATCATGAATAACGATTTTGATTCCGGATAAAAAAAGTTAGCTAATTAATGAGGCTTGCGATTTGAATGCAGTCTTCAGCAAAATTGTAACTGATAGTGTAGCCCAGGAGTACCAAGGGTCAACTAACCCTCTATGGTTCTTGAGGTCATGCTACGGTCGATTGAATAAAACACATGTCTTTGTAATTTTCGAATTTCGAGCTCAATCGAACGCAAAAACTAAATTCAGATGATTAGAAAGATATTGTAATAACTGTAAAATTAGCATAATGTTAAAATACACGTTAATAAAAACAAAAAAAAAGATATTGTATTTTACTTTTTATTCACATCAAAAGATTGTAATTTTGATGACTTCATTGCAAGATATTTGAAATTTTGTAAATTTCCTAGTTTTAAGGTGAAACATCAAGAAATCCAATTTCAATTTTGCATACAAAGTAACGGTAAAGATGTTTTAATATATATGTAGTAGTTATAGTAGTTACATGAAAGTGCAAGTATTGTTTTTTCTACTACTGAGTAAATCGAAAAAAGATTCAAAAAAAATGCCAGATCGGGTCAGATATTGAACTCAGAACCTTCAGCATACGAATCAGGAGCAGTAGCCACTAGACTACCACGCCATTAATATGGATAGATCTACAGTTCCAAAATACTATTCAGTATTCAGCAAGAAGAAACCTAAAAACTAATTACTAGGGGTCCTCACTAAACAGATTCAATTGCTGCGTAAGCCATGATTTTCTGCTTATTTGAAATGTTTCGTGATTTTGCGAATGAAATAAGTGTCTGTCCATAAACTACGTAGACTCTTAGGGGGGGGGGGGTCTGGCCAAAGTCTACGCTCCATACAAATTTCGAAAATTTTGTATGAACAAAAGTCTACGATGGGGGAGGCGGGGGGTATGAGATGGCCCAAAATAAGTCTACGTAGTTTATGGACAGCGCCTAATCAAAGATTGCCTTGGTAATCACGACGTTTAATCAGTTTTAACAGTTTACGCTGTTAAGTGAATCACCCTACTGAATTATTGACAAAAATATTTCAGCCATTATTAGCTCAATACATTTATCAATATAGTTTTTAATCATAAGTAAAAAGAAAAAAATATACATTGGCCTGGGACACGGTAACCCACTTTATCTAAATGCAGTGACATACGTGGGACCATGCTTAACTCACGGACGGAACGCCGGATTTGAGTCGTCTTTGTTTTGTTCTGTTAGTTTTCACTCAAGGAAGGATTATGGGGCAAAAAAAAAACATGGAGAAATTGAAAATTTTTGAAAATCTGTTTTCCATGCAATTTGCGTACGGAGACTTGGGGATGAAAAGTCAAAAAACGCAGTAGGCAAGACAAAGTTTGCCAGATACAGCTTGTGTTTTATAGGGCACTGCATGAAATTCTCTCCTTCTCTTTCACTCTTACAGAAATTTTGTAAACAACAAGGCCAAGAAACGTCAAAATCCCATACAAAATCAAAACAATGCAGTGCCCTATATATCTTTACTAGCTGTCCCGGTAAACGTCATTTTGTCTACTGTGTTTTTTGACATTCAGTTCCAAGGAAAAGTGTCGCACAAGACGGATTTTCAAATTTCCCCACTTATCTTGACTTATCGGACACTCTTTTCCATTTTTTTTGTGAACGAACATGTCGTAGCCCTGCACGAATGCAATAATGAATTAATTTTGTAAATCTGTCCACCAGTTCCCGAGTCACGAATATATTCTTTCTATTTTGAAATGCACAAAAATATTTGCCTTGAGAGAAAATACAGATATGTAAATATTTTCTTGTACCGACTTTTCGAACCATCTAAGCAGAATACCCTCTTCGAATGAGTGTAATCAGTTTCGTACCTTTTAATTCCGCCCTAATTGCTTATCCTTTTACAGATACGCGTATTTCGACTATTACTTGTAATCTTCCTCAGTGTCAGTTATCCACAACTGACTGACACTGAGGAAGATTACAAGTTAGGGGCCCAGAATCAAAGGGGTGTAAGTGACCATTTTGTCGATTTTGAGCTGAGCATATCAAAAAATTCTTCAGATTTCAAGCTTTCAGGAACTTTTTTGAGCCTAATTTTACAATGATTAGAAAAAATACAATAAATCGTAGAAAATTGGGTCGATTTTGAAACTCCATACATTTAGTATGGGATGAAAAGTTGGTGGAAAATTTTAAACCTCATTTACTCGAAAGTGGGTTTTTGTCACTTACACCCCTTTGCTTCTAACCCCCTCAAGTGGTAGTCGAAATACGCGTATCTGTCAAAGGATAAGCAATTAGGGAGGAATTGAAAGGTACGAAACTGATTACACTCATTCGAAGACGGAAATATTTGTATTTTCTCAGATAGTCTAGTTGCACTAAAAGAATTGTGCGCTTACAAATGTACTTCAAAGCTTGTCTGGGAATGCATTCTTTCACTGCGCAGGCTGTGCCAAGGGAATTCAGTAAACTTATACTGGGTTCCAGGTCACTGTGGCATTGAAGGGAATGGAATGGCAGACGAGCTTGCTAAAAGTGGTTCCAATTTACAGTTTACTGGCCCAGAACCATTCTGCGGTATATCAAACTGTGCAGTAAAAATGGACCTGAAATGCTGGGCTGAGCAAAGGGTGATATCCAATTGGATGGATGTCAAAAATTGCAATCAGTCAAAACGATTTATAACACCAAATGCTTATAAAACCAAAAAGCTCTTAGAGCTCAACAAGAGAGCTCTATGTACATACACTGTACTGGCCAAGTAACTGGACACTGCCCGAGCAGGTATCACTTGAAAAATATTGACCATATTCCCCGAGCAGAGGAGAATATCAAATTAATAACTACGGAAACACATAACCTGTTTTTATATCTTGTTATTATTTAATAATCAAAGCATAGCTTTTCCATAACACATTTTGTAGGACAATCTCATTTTGTTATGCCCAAGCTATTGATATACATTCACTCAATTACATTTCAATAACATGTTTTGTTGAAGTACAAGTTTTGTTATTGTTGTACTATTTATCAACTTATCAGGATTCACAATGAGACTTACGCAGTCTTAGACCATTATTGGTTGTGTCTTTTGAGCATAACTTTCAGATTATTTTTTTTGTGTAAGAGGATTGTGATAGAAATTAAATGAGCTTAAATTTTTATGTCGATGCAACAAAGACGTTCAAATGTTACTGATATAAAAGCAGCGGCAGAGATTAGTGAGAATTCACGGAAATCAATCAACACTCATTTTCGCTGAAATGTCTCAATCGATAAGCGTGCAGGAATGTATGTTTGTTGTGATTTACTCATTTCGAAGAATTTCGGACAGTTCGAGAGTATACCGTCATGTGGGGTAACTCTGTAGCAATGCAATCATCTAGTACGCCAATTGGGTTTTTAAATTATGAAAAATGTATTGATTTTTTGATTGTATACGAAAGAGTACCTTTTTCTGAGCCACTATGATTTTTTTCAGATTTTTTAGAACCTTATTTTGGTACCTAAAATCAATTTCAAAGAGATTTTTTGAAATCACCTTTTGACAGCTGGGCAACTGTTTGACAGCTCCGCCCAGTACAAACTGCGATGAGGGGTGATTCGACAAATTGCTCCCATACAAACTTCAAATTGATTTTTAAATAGGTTCCCGGGTTCCAAAATTCATGAAAATTTGGATTTCAGCTCAGTTTGACATGCAGATTCAGAATATCGAATTATCTCAACATCGTTAAGGACAAACGTCTTGAAATCCCGCTTCAATAGTGCATCAGAACTTCAAATGCACAAATCTCAAGAAGCAAGCTTCAAACAACAGTGCATTTCATTATTCTGTTCTTGCTCACTTGTAATAAGCTCGAAATGAGAAGCTCAGGTGTGCTGGTTTTATTTACGAAGAGATTTGTGCCCTTGAAATCGTGAGTAGGTGCCAAAGTCGGCCATTGCACAGTGGGAAAAATTGAACCCGAAACACGACTAAATTCATTTTCTCAGCTGGGTAACGGGTTCTGCCAACGGCTGAGACCATTTTCGCTTGGAAAAAGTGTGCTGAATCGATTGGTGGGGGTCTCATTGGCCGGCGGCCTCACCCTGGCCAGCTAGAGGGCCGGAATGAACCCGAGTTCCTTACGGAAAGCAAAATCATTGTCATCCAAGAATACTTTCGCACCCGATATTTATTCGGAAGCCGCAAATCAGAAGTCAACCGCACTCCGGATAATATCAGTTGCATATAATGGTCCAATTGTGGTTCCGGAACAATCCGGAACATTGGGGTGGGGCTAATTTTAAAAAATCTATCTGGGATATGATTTCCCAAATGAAAATCGATCTACTAGTCGAAATAAGCAAGCTGTACAAAAATGAGTGATTTTGGTTGATCTTTAGGGGTGGCGCAAAGGGTTCAAGTTATTTTTTTTCTAGAGCAAACCTTTAAAAAACATTTCAAACTAAATTTTCAAACATATTTTTTCTAGATTCCTTTATAAGCTGCTTCCAGAATCCATCAGGGATGCTTCTAGAATCCATCTGGGTTGCTTTCAGAATTCTTTGGAAATGCTTCAAGATTAATTTTTGAATGCTTTCCGAATTCTTCTGGGATGCTTCCAGAATAATTGTGGGGTGCTCCAGAGTCCTTATGAAATCAGGGTGTCTACTACTTGGAAAACACCTGAAACCCGGGAATCTTCAGGTAGTTATATCTTACAGGGAAAACCTGGAATACTTAGAGAACTTCTGGGTACATTTTGTAGCGGATTAAACAAATACTAGAAGTCCGTTTTGAATTTCGAAATCAATTGTTATAATTTAATCAAACATTTTCAGTTTCTGAAAATTACCTGAATCTATCTCTGAAATACATTTTTCGGGGCTGAAATTATAGGGAACCATTCTGAATAAATTTCTTAAACAAATCCTTATAGAAATCGTGAAAAAAATTGGATCGCAGGATGATTTTCAGGAATAATCTGAATTGAATTTTTAAGTTGCATTGACCAGGAAAATACAGACTACATAAAGCGTTTCAATCGCATTTTAAAGCGCTTCTAAAAGTAATTCTGGATAAAAATATTATATCATTACCAAAAATATTTCTGGCCAATCTTGAAGAAAAACAATTGTTTTTTTTAACAATTTGACGGAATTGTGGTACGCATCTTAAAGGAGTATCAGATGTAATTTGAGATCGTTTTGTAAAAAAAATCTGGTCTAAATCTGGAATGATTTGCTGCAGATTCGGCATTAGAATTTATTGACAATTCCTCAATATGTTCCTGATACAAATCATAATGATTTTTTAATTGATTTAAGAATAAAGTAGCCTTGTGTTAAAAGTTCTTAAACATTACACATTTTAAAAAACATTTCAGTTAAAGTTCCTATTGCAATTCATGCATCAGAAAAAATCTAGGAGCCATTCTGATGGAGTTCATGATAGAATATGTAACAAGTATACCAGTCATAATTTAGTAATTTTGTTTATAAAAACTGCTTATTGGATTTCTGAATAACTTTTATCTGATTTTTTCGAGGATTTAAATATTTTTCCTCTAAGGGTTTTATGAAAAAAATAATGAAAAATGCTACTTTTAAAATTTCTAGCCATTATTTTTGAAGGATTCTGAAAATCATATTCCCTCATCAACCTCTTTATGTTTGTTTACGAGCTTTCATACAAATCCCCCGTCAAATTTTAACCTAATTAATAAAAATTTGTTTGCATATTTTAAAAAAGATCAATTTTCTATATTCAATGCTTCCAGGTATTTATCTATCTATATATATAAAAATGAGTTTGCAGCCCCTTTGAGGCAACAAAACTCACGAATGGCCGAACCGATCAGCATGACCCTTGCACGTTTCGGTTCGTATTCATGGTGGCTGTGTTTATATGTATAAAAAGTTACGAAAATCAACTCCAAAAGTTAGAAAATTGATAAAGTACTGATTTTTATGAACTGGGAAGAAAATCAACATGATCGAAATCAAACCAATCTAGAGTGCGGTGCCTTAATTAGCTCAAAAGCTGTCAAACTACCACAAGATTGGCAAGACAAAGTTTGCCGGGACAGCTAGTATTTTATAAAATATAAACTGATTTACAAATTGGAAATATATATTACAAAACTTAATTTTAATTAACCTGGAAAACTTACAGAATTTCATTTTGTCTTATGAGAATGAGTAGATACCCTGGAGATGCTTCCCCAATTCTCCTGGGTTGCTTCCATAATCTTTCTGCGATGCTTTCAAATTCCTTATGGATTTCTACCAGATTCATTTTGGGATGCTTCCTGTTTCCTCCTGTGATGCTTTCAGATTTCTAAATGAATGCTTCCAGAATCCTTGAAACCTGGAAGTGGCCCTTCCAGATTCCTTTTAGGAGGCTTGCAGAATTCTTCTGGGATGGTTCAAGACGAAAATCCCAGAAGGAATCTAAAAGTATACCAGGAAAAGTTCGGGTGCATTCCAAAAGAACTCTGGAAGCATCTCAGAATCTGAAAGTATCACAAAAAAAATCTGCAAGCAATTCTGCAAAGATTTCGAAAGCAATCCATAAAAGAGTCAGAAGAATCATGGATTCTACTTCCAGATATCATGTAATAGTAGGATTCTGGCAGCATACCTGAAGGACTTTAGAAGCATCCCAGAAAGATTTTGGAAGCTTCCCATGAAATGTTTGAAAGCAAGAAAAAATTTGGAAGCAGTCAAGAACAATTCTGAAAGCATCTCAGTAGAAATCTGGTGGCATCCCAGTAAGAATCTGGAAGATTCCCGGGATTCTTGAAGCAACGTATAAGTGTCTCAAAAGAAAGCATCCCATAGAGATTCTGGGAGCAACTTTGGAAGCATCTGAGGTGGAATCTGAAAGTGTCATGGAACAATTCTGGAAGTATCCCTGATGGATTCAAGAAGCATCTCAGAAGGATTCTTGTAATATACCCGAAAATCTAGGAAATGTTCCAAAAGGAATTTGGAAGCACCCCAGATAGAATCTGGAAGTATCCCATAATAACTTAAGAAGCATCCTGAAGGAAAACTGAAAGCATCCCAGAAGCATTCTGGAAGCAATCCAAAAGGATTCTGGAAGCATCCTATAAGGAATATGGAAGCATCTCAGAAGTATTTCGGAAGTAACCCAGAAGGATTCTTAACCCAACCTAGAAGAATTCTGGAAGCATCCTTGGGGGATTCGGGAAGCATTCCGGATTGCCGTTTAGTGGCCACCAATATAGTTTTGTTTAACCTGAATTGATTGTGAATTCTAACCCGTAACGTGGGTAAATCACCTTGGAATGGTGCGTTACGGTGTAAGATCTACCATTTCAAGTTTTGATCTTGCTATTTTCCAGCCTGGTTTATTTAAATGCAGGAACATTCCAGGATCAAGATTTGGTGTACTTTTTTACACTATTTATTTATTTATTTATTTATTTTATTCTATTTATTTTTCATTGCTAATATACTATTTGTTTCAGAGGGATGGAGGTAAATTTAAACTACACGGTCTCTAGTAGCAACGGATATCACACCAACATTCCTTCCCTTCCCCGATGACCGTAAGGACGTGGCCGGCGCCGGTACTGACAATATAAAGTTTTGAACCTTCAAAATTGCACATTGAGGATGGAAAGCTACACCCAGGCCCCATCCATTTGGTTCCCTGTGCAATGTTGACTGTTCTGGTCAGTAACGGAGTAGCAACTACGAATTGTACGGTCATCTCATGCTCATGCTCATGCTCATGTACTATTTATCAACTTATCAACAATAGCACAGTTAGGAAGAACATTTCTGAACTAATCCTCTGAAAATTTCTAAATAATGTTCGGAAAAAAACTTGGAAGTTCTGAAAGAACCCTTCGATACCCTGGAGAAGTTTTCAAAAGAACTCCTGGCGCAATCGTCTTAGAAATTCAAAAAGTTATTCTTCTAAACAATTATTAGAATTCTTGGCAAAATCTTTTGAAAAACTTCAAGAGAATTCCTCGGAAAAAGCTCCTGGTGAAATTTTCAGAAAAATCTTAAGGTGAAATTCGGGACAAATAATCACGGGAAATTCTGTAGAAATCCTTAAAGGGATTCTGTTCATCATTCTGGATGAATTTCTAGTGGAGTCTTTGAAAATTTGTGAATGATTTCATGGAAGAACTCTCAGAGAAATTTCTGGAAGATTTTTCCTTTATATACACTTATAGAATGAATTAAAAACTGAATTTAGTATTTTTCGATCATTTAAAGTATTGTTAC
The DNA here is from genome assembly GCF_035046485.1 of Aedes albopictus. Taxonomy (NCBI): domain Eukaryota; kingdom Metazoa; phylum Arthropoda; class Insecta; order Diptera; family Culicidae; genus Aedes; species Aedes albopictus. The sequence goes on along the minus strand of NC_085138.1, from coordinate 1,492,034 downwards.
TCATGTTATTGGTGGGTTTGTGAGACAAAGGGAATAATTTTATATAAAAAGTGTCATAGTTTACATAGTTACGATTTTGATATCATAACAAATTTTGATTTCCGATTATTATCAATAACAAATTAATATCAAAATTTGTTATTAAAATGTATTCCAAATTCACTATCATTAAGCTGTTATTGAAACTAATAAAACAAGTTATTTAAATGGTTTTCCAAGAATATTTTTTTGTTATGATATTTGTTATTTTTCCGCTTATGACAGACAAGTTTATAACATAATGTGTTATATTAATAACTTAAAATAATCGATTCTATTATTCAGTTATTTTACCCAAATAACACAGCTCTTTATGCTGTTGTTATTCCCTTCTGCTCGGGTCAGAGTGGTATCTGTCGTTTCTATAATACGGAACGTGAAACCTTGGAACATCTGCTTTGCAGTTGTGGTGCTTTATACACGCGCAGACAAATATTTCTAAATAGTGGTTGCTTGTAACCTAGTGGGATCTGGTCTGCTGAACCTGGGAAGGTCTTGGAGTTTATCAATTCCATTGCTCCTGACTGGGAGACGACGCGTCGTGGCAGTTGCTGATTACTTGACACATGGTAATTAGCTGGCTAGATGCGAATTTGACTAGAACGGGACATGCCATAAAAGTTCAGCCTATTGGACGCAGTGGCTTAATTTCCCCAACAGGGGAGGGGAAAAATATAGATACAAACACTATTCCATTTTTATTTATATAGATAAATTGTCATTTTACAGAAAAATGCTTCAACTATGAGATTTCCAAAATTTGGGTGCATAATTTCCAGAGATATACGTTGGCAAAGCTGTGATTCACAAAAAAAAAATATTTCCGAAGCAATGGTAATGTAGAATAATCAACAGGGGTAGGAACACTCACTTGCAAAGAGTTACACTCCCTTGATATTATCTCAGCTCAGAAGCATGCTATCAATAAACAGTGCATGGAAGTTTGCCTTTACCCAAAGTAAGGGTCGCACACGCATATCAAAGAGAGAGCTATGAACGTGACCCTTCACGCGGTAAGTGTAAATTACAAACACTTCGTGGAGAGCCGCTTTCATCGTGTAGCTCTCTCACGACTTTGATATGCTTGTGCAACCCTCACTTTATTCGGAAAACTTTTAGATAAAACTACAAGGACTACGTTGACTATTACTCTATACACACTGTTTATTGATAGCATGCTTCTGAGCCGAGATAATATCAAGAAAGTGTAACTCTTTGTAAGTGAGTGTTCCCATCCATGGTTTATAAATAAAATTGCTTTCACAATTAATGATTTAACTGAATCTTTGTAAACAGCCGAAAAGTTGATTGAAAAAATGTGGACACCGCTCTTCAAGTCAGACGCAGTCCTATACCAAAAGCAACTTGTAAAACATAAACAAGTGATAAACTGCCTATCTACATGGGACAAACATGCGTGGTTTTGCACTACTGGAAAATAACATTTGTTGAAGCGTTCAGTTTTGATTATGAGATTCAATTAAAGTAAATCGTTGTTCCTATCACAAGAGTCAAGAGGCTCATCTTGAAGACGCCAGTTAATCGAACATTGCATTGGATTAACTGGGCTTGCGGCAGGAAAACCTAAATGACATAGATAAAATCACGCAGGATATTCTAATGAAAGGCCTTGTTTAATGAATTTCGTCAGAAGGCAGGATAGAATCTTTTTGATTGATCCTAAATAGCTTGAGTATGGCTTATCAGGCAGCATCCATTTATTACGTAACGCTAAAATCGGCATTTTTTGACCCCCCCCCCCCCCCCCTCCCCCCACCGTAACGCTTTTTTGTATGAAAACGCAAAATTTTTTGTATGGGCCGTAACGCTCGGCTGGACTCCCCCTCCTCCTAGAGCGTTACGTAATTTGTGGACGGCGCCCATATGTTATTCAATGTTGGTGAATCTGTTCCAGTTAACTCTCATAACTGATTCGTGTTACTTTGAATGTTGTCCTTGGATAATTGTAATACTCGGGCTGAAAAAATGATCATGTAGTAACTTGTTGCATTAATAACTAATTTGAGTACAAAGAAACTCCACGAAAACGCCTAAAGGTATACAATTTTCATAGAAACTGTATGAATGCTTTCAAAAAATTCTATTCATTCATATGAAAATTCATTCTAATTTTGAAGCCGAAACCGGTAATAGCAATCACTTGAGCGCCAAACACATCCATTCGAAGGCTTCCCTAGTAGTGTGGGTCATAGGAACCGTTTTCTCAGATCAAAGCTTTTTTGGTTCCGTTTCGGGTCCTGCGTATCTGTGCAAAATTTGAGCACGATCGGTTGCGTTTACACTTTGCGCATTGCAATTGAAATTTGTATGGGATTTTGTATGAGAAAACATACTTTTTTGCATTTTTGTCATAAGTTGAAAAAGTTTGTTTGAAACATTTTAACCGATACTATGAAATGATAGCCTAGGATGTTCTGAAAAACTTCGTTGAAGACCGCAAAGCGATCCGATGCTTGTGAAAATATTTATAAGCAACGAACCGCATGCATGTGTTTATGTTTTAAAGGAATAACAATAGCAACAAAATCAGGGGCTGTCCATTCATTACGTAAGGCAATTTTTACGATTTTTTTACTTCCCCAACCCCCTCTTGTAAGATTTTTTGTATGAAGCCCTAAATATTTTTGTATGACTTGTAAGATTTTTCCCCTCCCCCCAGAAACCCTTACGTAATTAATGGACAGCCCCTCATGCTGTTTCGGCAAGCAATGCCAACGCTATAACTCATAAGCATCCGATCACTTCGCGGTCTTCGACAAAGTTTTTCAGGACACCCTAGGCTATGTTTTCACTTCATCGGTTACATGGTTTGAGAAAAAAATTCCAGCTTGTTATGAGAGAAATGCAAAAAAGTGTGTTTTCCCATGTAAAACCCCATACAAAATTCAAACGCGATGCGCAAAACGTAAACATAACCGATCGTGCTCAAATTGTGTACACTTATTTGGGTCCTGAAATGGGATCAAAAAAGCTTTGATCTGATGGGATACCATTGAATTTTTCATTTTTCCATATAAACTCTATAATCCCTAGCAGGAACGAATAACTGTCACATAACTATAGCATACCAACGTCAGATATCATACCAAGACCAGGTAATGGTCGGTTATCATGGTATTGGAAATAACCCACTTTGGTATTGTGTTGGAATTGAGTCACCGACAAAAAATACCTCAATGAGTTATTGGTTTGTAATTGAGGACTGCTTTAGGTCTTTTGTAATTTTGGAAAATCACCATTTATATGGAATAAATGTCGTTTATTGTATTGCGTGGTACCTCGTTCAGGTTGTAGCTATTGGGTGTTGCATATCTGAGTTTGGTATTCTGCAACTATTTCCTTCTGCTTGGATTGTGTGGCACTAATACGGTAACACAAGCTTGGAGCTATGTTTCAAAATCACTCAGCACATAGTTGGTGAAAATCGTTATTCGTTACCACAAAACTTGTTATACATTGGCCTCAGATCAGATTACCCATTATTCAATAATTCTTCCTAATTCTCAATAGGATTTATAAGTTTCCTAGAATAAGGAAGAAGTCAATATCTGGGAATAAAATATTATATTTCGGAGAAACCTCTTAAAACCTCTAAATAATGACTTATTGTGCGATAATGCAATGTTCACAAAGGTCGTATGAATGCAATGAAGATTTGTGTCAAATATGAAAATGCCAAAAAAGGGACAATTCGAAAACTACTAAACACTACCAAAAAATGTCATTTTCCCATAGTTTTTTTTTTCAGTAAAATATCTGCAATATTAAAAATGTTGTCTCACATATTCACAAAAATGCGTATTTTGCCTGAAGAAAGCATGAGAAAATTTTAAATAATGTGCATGACATAATCGTATACATAAGTGATCCGATTCCGTCAGCTTCTTTTCAGAACACATATGTCTTCTCCGTAAATACCTCAGCAAATGTTTACCTCTCTATTCTCTTCATTTGAGCTGTAGTGATCATGAATGAATTAATGAAAGTTTGACCGTAAGAAATAGAGAGCAAAAAGTTAATCGCAAAATGGGACTGACAAAATCGGGTCCATACTGTAACACAAATTTCAAAGCTAAGCAATTCAGCATCATAAATTAAATTTTATGTGACTCATTTCAGTATCATTATGTCCATCTGTTTCGTTCTGACTGACTATGTTGCATCATTATGAAACTCATCTGCAACTCAAATGTGGTGTATAATGAACTCGTTGAACTTTATTTTTTCAGCAACAGGTTAAAATATATTATGCTTTTGATGGCCTCAAAAATGTTGCACAGGAAAATTACACAGTGAACTATAATTCAGCTTCATTATTAGTAGCACAAATCATTCCAGTTCACTTTGGCGGAGTTGCTGATTCTGGTTACAGTTTTCTATGAAAAAAAACATGAATAACAAGAATTTTTGTGTTTTTTTTCGCATGCGTTCGTAATAAACGCCTAGAAAGGGAACAGTGTGACCCGGCTTAACCAACTACGTTAAAGCGAATACCGGTAATTAAATAGCTTCACAATTTTGATTGTCTGGATTCTCTTTGATTATGTTTGACTATGATGCTTCTGAATGAATAACTTCAATCAACAGAATCATAACGATAAGAATTAAATGTCCTATCAATGACGAATGGCTACATTAGTCATCAAATAACAAACACATACTTTGGATGAGCAACAAACTTTCTTACAAGCTTCATATATACAGCAGGGTGTACAATACATTCGAATTCACTTTTCTTCTCAAGGCTGTTGATGAGCTAATAAATGTATTTTATTTTTGTTCTTTCATTAGCTCTAATGGTTGGTGATTTAAAATACCCTTTGGTAAAATGAACCAGAGGCGCTTTTGTATATAAATTTATATTTTTTCACTGTTCTTGCTTGTAACCTTTTTATGTTTATTTTTATATGAACTAAGGTGCGTGTACCAGTTATCGCACTACCTAAGGAAAACTATTTCTACAAAAATAAGAAAAAGACCGACGAATGTCATCCATATGTCAAATGATAGATTAGTTTTCATACTTTAGAGGAAAAATATAGAAACCGAGCCAAAACTACTTTTAGTCTTTATTATGGTGTGTGCCAATAATAGGAACCCTGTACCAGTTATGGACACATTTGTTAATTTGGGTTCCACTTCGCACTATTTACATGCATTCCTTATGGGATTAGCTATAACTGGTACACTATGGCGAAATAGGGTGCAAGGAAGCCGAAAAGTTTAAGAAAATAAATTATTTCTATCATATGTTGAGCAAATTGTGAAGTTTGAATGATTGCAACCATCTTTGATGATCATGATCTGTTGTTCACGATTTTTTTCTTATAGATTTGCATCATTGAAGGTTGAAAATCATCTATGGCGAATTTGAGGTACTATAGCCGTAACTGGTACACCAAAACCTCCATTTAGGTAATGAGTCGGGACTGCATAAACAGAATTTTTACCTAAATAGATTCATTACCTAAATGGATTCAGTCTATTACCTAAATGGAGTACAAGGTTGAAAATAAGTTCAAGAAGGGAGATTGACTAGGAGATTAAAAGGGGGTCATGCGGAGTTTCAGAGGACTTTCAAGGGAGTCTCAGGAAAGGAGGGGCATTAGGGGCATTTTCGGGGGTTTTGGAGGGTCTTGTCAGACTTGTCATTCAAATGACTAGAAGGGCACGATACACGAAAACCCCTGCAAAATTCCACCAGACTGAAAAAATGTTGAATGTCGGGTCAAAGTCGGGTCAATTTTTATCGTATGTTGGGCCACTGTTGGACCAACATCGAAAAACTGTTGGGTCTATATTGGGTTTGCCGGCCAAAATGAAAACAGGTCTTCTTCTTCTTCTTCTTCTTCTTCTTCTTCTTGGCGTAACGTCCTCACTGGGACAAAGCCTGCTTCTCAGCTTAGTGTTCTATGAGCACTTCCACAGTTATTAACTGAGAGCTTCCTCTGCCAATGACCATTTTGCATGCGTATATCGTGTGGCAAGCACGAAGATACTCTATGCCCAAGGAAGTCAAGGAAATTTCCTTTACGAAAAGATCCTGGACCGACCGGGAATCGAACCCGTCACCCTCAGCATGGTCATGCTGAATACCCGTGCGTTTACCGCCTCGGCTATATGGGCCCATGTTGAAAACAGGTCAATGATAGGTTAATGTCGGGTTTGACGTCATCAATGATGACCAATGACAATCAAATTCCATTTAGGTAACGTTACCTAAATGGAGGGACCTAAATAGATTTTACCTAAATGGATCCTACCTAAATGGAGGTTTGAGTGTACACTGAGCCTACATAAATATGTGCTTCCAGGTTGTTAAGAAACAAATGGAGATGCCTGGTAGTTTATTCCATTTTTTATATGATAAATAACGATGTTTCAAACAAGTAGAATTTAGCTAAGAACAAGGCTAAGAATAGCACTTAATATTGAGAACGTAGAAAGCGCAAACTGTACTCACACAATATCTCCCGATCCCGACAGCTCCTGGATCGCAGAATCGTAGCAACCTTTTGTGACGTGACGCTGCACTTCTTCGACTGGCCGTTGCGTCGCAACGACATGCTGTTGTAGGAAGATAGTTCGTTTCTCGACCCGTAACGTTCGGACAATCTACCACCACCTCCTAAAGCAGAGCTTGCTTGGATGTCTCCAACGGGCATCGTATCGGCGTTGTCTAGTTTATGGATTGGAGGGAAAAGATCAATGTTGGAACGTTTGTGATGAACTGTGAGAAACTTACTGTCTTGCGGTAGAAAGGTATCCCATTGCGAACTATCCCAAGGTTCGGAGAACACCGTTCCATCATCGGACTGGGCGCTATTCAAAAGGGATGTCGCGTACCCTACTTGGACAAAAAAAAAATCATATTAGTTTCATAGGAACTTCTTTTTATGTCTAGGTAACGAACCCGCAGCTTGCTTCTCCACGTTGTCATAGGCGGACTTCCGTTGTGGTCGGGTCAAAGTCCCCTTGCCATTCTCGTTCTCCTTGTTTCTCGTCGCATCCGATGACCCATTGCTATTCGCGGGAAATTCTGGCAAGTCTAGGTATGGCAATCGTTTGGCAATGATCTGGTGAACGGTGATGGTACGTCCATCGTCCGGTGGCAATATTTTGACACTCCTATGGCCTCCGGCACCGCTGTCGGTTGGAGGCTGAGGAGATTTTGACTTTGCGTGTTCCTTCATCCAGCGCAAGTCATTATCGTAGTCGTTGTTTTCCGTTTGCTCCAGGGACAACCGATCAAAGTTCAGCCTGTCGGTTTGAACTATTCGGTTTTGTGGTTGAGGTTGCTGCTGGTGCAGGTGATGTTGCATGTTTCTCGGATTTTTCAACTCGTCTAGAGATGCAGCCAGTTGATTCTAATAAGAAGAAAATCAAGTGTCAGAAATTATGAATACTATGTAAAAATGTATCCCTACCTTCAGTCTAACATCTTGTTCCACAGAGGTCCACATCAGCGGCGAGTTGGGATCAATCAACAACTGCTTCGGAGGCTCGGAATGCCTCTGATTACTGGGCAACATTGCAGATCTATTGAAAGGGCTCCTCCGTACTATACTGTTGAGAACGTCGGCAGGGTCAGCGTAGAACGGACTATCCTGTTTTGGTGGTGGAGCCGTACCGCCATTGTTCAACAATGGCGAAGGCGTCTGTGTCCGACTGTGATCGTTGTTCCCATTCGCGTCGCATCGATTTGTTGCCGTACTCGGAAAACAGAGACCCATTCGATATCGCGGTTCCAGCATTGGATTGTGTAGGGGTTTCTCGTGCATCGGAGTAGGCGAGAATGTTTTCAGTACGTTTCTATGATGCTGCTCAGTCGGTGTGCTTCGATCGCTGCTTGCGTCTCGATGTTGCCGAAGTTGAATAAAGTTTTCGCTACTGCTAAAAGATGACATCAAAGATGGCTTTGGACCATCGGCTGGAATGGTTGGATTGTACGGAGCGAAAGGCCGTTCGAGCACCGAAGTATGAAATGTTTCTTGAGCTGAAATATTTTGAGGGATTGTTAAATTGTCTTTGCCTAGACTCAAAATTTACAAATTTTACCTGGCGATAGTGGGTCTAAAGACCTATCCAATTCAGGCTTAAAAGTAGATAGCTTATCGCCCTTTATCAGAGTGGTATTGCCATTGCTGTCCTGCGTCCACAGATCCTCATAATCGCTTATTTTATCACCCAAATTGCTTCGACAGTACACCGAAGGAGATTCCAAAATATCGGATTCCTTTTACAGATGAAATAGGGAGATCAACACTTCAATTACATTTCACTCTAATTCCAATCACATTACCTGATAATGTTTGGACTCTTTTCGTTTGTTCCGCCTGCTAGTACGGGCCGAGTGGATCAATCCAGAGCTGGATTCCATCTTGGTATGCTTCCGAAACGATTGTTGATTGCCGTTACTACCGCACAGGGGAGACTGGATTGCCAGCAGATTACCCTCCGAGTCGGACGCTCGGCCATCATCCGCCTCTTGATTCCTGAATAGTGAACCGGAAATGTGACACTCTCCATCCGGCGGAAGACGCTTTAGGGAGCTTTGGAACTAGAAAAATAAACAACATGGCATGATATATTAGCATTTAGTTTTTGATAAGGCGAACGCTAGAATGGTGAAGTACTAAGCACTTACAGTGGAAAATCCTTTGCTGTTGCCATTATTGTTAGTTTCATTTGGTGAAACTAGTTCTATGATTTGCGTATTTGTATGATTGTCCACGCTAAATGTGACCGTTGTCGTTACAGTGATATTGTTGGAGAACATCGAATTGGTTTCAGTGTTCGGTGTACTGGCAGCACTGGGTGGCTTCAATCGCCGAGCTGGTGGCGCTGGAGGACTTCTGCAAATAAACCTCTGTTAATTTGACTCTAAGAACAAACGTGCCCTAAACATACCTTATGGGTTTGATATTTAAAGTATTCGGCGGCGTTGGCCTGGGTGTCTTCAACTGTCGTTCCAAAGTACCCGCATTAACAGATTCACCGATCTTGGAATCCGTGCTGCCAAACAAATTGGCGTTGAAGATTTCGATCTGCTTCTCGACATCACACGAAACCAGCGTTGGTGATGGAAGCGGTCGCTTCGATTTGAAGGTACTCGTCTTGCCAATGATTCCCGTTTGATTTGGATCCGACGGTGACATGATTACTGCACTGTCGATCGATTCCGGGCTGAGCAATTGATGCCCCTGGCCGATAGTGAAGCTGCTCATTGTGGATATGGTATCCGTGGGAGTTTCACTCGGTCCAGCAAAGTTCGGATTACTCTCCGGACCGAAATGATTGAAAGACGACAAGTTCCTATTGTTGTTGAACGTCAACCCAATGCCACTGGATTGCGTGGCGTCGGATGGGGTGTTCAAGTGACTAGAATTAGCTGATAGTACGGTTTTCGGTTTGGGCGACGCCATCGGGTATCGCCAGAACTCCTGCCCCAGCAGGGCCAGGGAAGATAGCTGCTGCCGGTTTTTCGCTTCACGAAGCGCCTTAGGAAGACACAGTTGAACCGGAAGTTCATCACAACACTGCGAGTAATGGGCTATGAGCGCCGGAATCGAGTCGAACTTGAACCGAGAACTCTCTAAACTGAGCAGGCCTTCGTTCGACTGAATCAGATAGTGCTCGATGTACGGACCGGTGTCCAGGGGAAGTCGGACGGAAACGGCCATGGTTTTCGATTGACTCGAACCACGCACGATGAAGTTCTGCAATTATAGAATATAAAAGTTATTCAAATTTATCAGCAGATTACTCATCAAGGTCTTACCCCTTCCTCCTTCCCTTGCAGCAGGTGAACGGCACCGGAACGCTGGATACCGGGCAGGAACCACACTGGGTGTGTTCGCAGTAACCGTTCGACTAGACCCAGAACACATGCTGGACTGCGGGAGTTTTCCGAGGCTTGTGATTCACTGGAAGTTTCTTCGCCTTCGGCTAGGATTCCGCCCTCGGAGCTGGACACCAGCGAAGTTTGAGACTGAAAAGCAGAGAAGATGAGAATTACATTTGGATTCATCACTATACGTTAAATTCTAATGGTTAACTTGTTAACAGTGGACAGGTCTATTATTTCTAGGTGATTCAGTAAACTTTTTTTTTAATAAAAACTTTGAACAAAGTTTCAATTATTTTTGAATTATAACCCAAAAATTGGGTCTTTATAGCCATACACTAAATAATTGCGCATTCCGCAAGAACATTTTCAAAATATTTACTAAACAAGATCATTCCGAGGATATCTGTGTTTGTTTCTCGATGAGAAGTTCAGTTATTTTGAACGAACATATATATTCTGTTCTAAATTGCCAACTTATCCCCGTAAATCTTAAATTAAAGGTAAAATGGACGCAAATCGTTTGATCGTGTATTCCAACTGTAACTGCACAAAATCACAGAAAGAACTCCTGAAGGAATCCTGAACAAACCCCAGGAAAAATGACAGAAGGAGATCCCTGAAGGGATCTAACGGAACTCCTGGATGAATCTGAATGAATATCTAAAGAAAACTTCAAAGGAGCTTCTGGAGGAATCTTGGAAAGTATTCCTGGCAGTGTACGCAGAATATGCCACCGCAAGCGAAAAATAGGCAACAAAGAAGGCACGGCAACAACGCTTTGTTTTTTCGTTAGCAGATAATGACAAAATCGCTCCCGAGTTTGTTCATAACAAAAACGGTAGGAATATTTGTCTCGTTCTATTCACATCGTGATTTTCGCACTGTTTACAACTGAAACTCAACTCTGAGATTTGCAAGAGGCTTATTTCGTCCAAATGCTTATGAATTCGATAATGTGGGTCGAAAATTTCAGCAGAAAAGCCGGAATATCAGCACACGCACGGCAAGCGATGTTTGTTTTATTGCTCTCATCGCCTGACATGCATTTATTGCGGAGCGCCTTTGTTACCAACATGCACCGCTTAGGACAAAGCGTTTGTTTTTCGGCGTGATCCGTTTTTCGTACACTGATTCCTGGAGATATTCCAGGATAATAAATTCCTTGAGAAATTCATGAAGGAGTTTGTAGAGGAATCCCTGATGGAATCTTTGAAGCAATTCTGAATACACCCTTGAGGGAATTGTTGAATTGATGAATTGTAGGGAGCTCTTTCCCTAGGGAATCCCCGGAGGAACTCCTGAAACAATTCCAGGAGTAATTCCTGGGAGAATCTCCCAAAGAACTTGTGGAGAAATCCCAGCAAGAACTTCAGGTCCGGGATACTCCCTGTGGTTTCCTTCACGAGTTGAAGACATATTTAGAGATTTCTAAAGAGATTTTTTCTGCTCCATAGACTTCTTTCTGGAATTCCTCCAGGAACTTCTTATGATATTCCTTAAAAGATTTTTTCTACGATCACTCTAAGAACTACTTCCAGGATGCCTCCAGGGATCCCTGAAATTTTCTTGTAATTATTACCGAGGTTCCTGCATAACATCTGCCGAGGCTCCTCTATTTTATTTTTATCCATGAATTTAATTGAAATTTAATGTAGTTATATCTGGGGTTCCTAAATGAATTCCTCCTTACATGCTTTCGATTTTTTCGAGAAGGAATATCTATTTTGAGACCCCTCAAGGATTTTTTTTTCCTTCTTCTGAGATGTCTCGAGGAGCTCTTTCTGAGATTTCCTCCAAAGTTCTTTCTGGGACCGCCAAGATTTTCTTCATGGGATGGCATTCCTGGGGGAAAATCCAGTAAGAATTCCTGGGTGAATCTTGGAACAAATTCCAAGAGGAACGAATTCCTGTAGGAATCTCGTAACGAATTCCTGGAAGGGATTCTTTATGGATTCCTGGAACTCCCGGAAGAATCTCAGAAGGCATTCTTGGATAAATTCCGAAGGAGATTATTAAAGAAACCCCTGAAAGTGTTCCTGAGGTAATCCTGAATGAACCCTTTAAGGAGTCTCAGAAGAAAACCCAAGAATTTCTGGGGGAGACTCGACGCAAATTCCTGGAAAAATCTCGGAAGAATATTTCGAACTGTTGGTGAGATTTCGAAATAAAATTGTGATAAAAGCTGGGAAGGAATCTCAAGAACAAACTCAGAAAGAGTTCCAAGCGGATTCCAGGAAATAACTGCAGGAGGAATTCCACAGGAAACAACTTTAGGCATCTCAGGGGCAGGGATGCCATATATACAGATTTATCTGTATCATACAGATTTTTGAGCACCCGTACAGATTTCGTTTTATGTATATGAATTTTTTGTATGGGATACAGATTTTTCTCCCAAATTTTGTATGGGATACAGATTTTTTAAAAGAGTGATACAGATTTTTCAAAAAATCATCTGGCATCCTTGCTCAGGAGAAACACGTGAAAGAACTCCTAAAGGAAACCCAAGTAAACCTCTCGAAGAATCTCAGTTGCTAGGGAAATCGAGAAAGGAAGTACTGGATGAATCCCAGAAGCAGCTCCTGGGGGGCCACCAGGAAGTCATAAATAAGCACATTCCTTACGCACATTATGACTTTTATCACACTACACAGAATAACCTTGATCCAGTAGAATTTCCCCTACCACGAAGTTACGAGCCACAAACATATCGGGACTCCAAATAAACCGCTAAACTTAAAGCATATTTGCATCCCAAATAAGTTTTTGCATTATTGATTGAAAATGGGCTCAAACGAGTTTTTAGCTTTACGGAGCCGAAATTCATTATTTTGCAGTTTCGGTTACCAACTCATTTGTATATACTAATGTTAGTTTAGGCGGTCCACGGTAGTCAAAATTGCTCTAGAATAGTGAAACACACATAGTCTGATTGATTGAGAGGATAAAAGCTGAGAAAAAGTTATACTAATGATTGCCACTAGTTATTAGAGTATTAAGTTTTAAATATGTAATAGTTTCATTGCGGTTTTTTTTATAATTGGCCTATGGCGGAGCCACTGTGCAACCTTTTGGACGTTAATTCTCATAAAAAACGGGCCAAGAGGACCAAGTTGTTGTCGCCCGGACGTTATGTTCCGCCCCCTTCCCAACTCCACAATGTTTTAGCACAGACAAACAGACGTCTTACTCTACCTTCTTCTCATCGTTTCCCTTTCACGTGGACTATTCAAATATTCTGTAGTTCGCAAATCTCTCGCTCATGGCGCTCTCATTATTTTTGCTTCTGTTCGACGTTTGAGAACTACCACCTTCTTCTCTGTGGGTTTGCGAAACACAGTGTAATTAGCATTGGGCGATTATAATTTTGATTTTAATCGCACTTCGATCCAAATGATACGTCTGTTCGTCTGTGGTTTTAGTATAGTAGAGGGCGATATTCCATAAAATCTAAATTCACCGGAACCCTGGACGACCGAACCGATTCATTATCATAACATATTGATAGAATAGTGAATAAAAACATTGAGCAGAATGGGGATCTGAACGGGCTTTCTTGAACAGTGAAAAGCTCTGACACGCAAGTTCAATGTTTACTGCGTTAACGTTCAAAAAATTGAACGCGTCCAGTGCGTTTTTGACTCACGTTCAGTCCAAACGAAACACTGACCCTAATGACGAATTGAAAATACGGGTCTACTTATTTTGGAAGAACTACAAACCCACCAAATTGCATAACATTCAGAGATCCACTATATCGATTTCTATGGAATGGCTCTACATTAAGGTGGTTCAAAAAATCGTCTTTGCTTCACACCACTTACTCGATTCATAACCAGATTCTATACCTTCTCCCAAATTGTTTATCCAACTGGAGAAATTTTAACAGTGATTCCCCAGCATCTTAGCACAGACAAACAGACGTACTCTAGTAATTCCCATCGTACACTGATTTAACGAACTATGTAAAAAAAATTGGTAGTTGGCTAACTGTCTATCGTTGGAGATGAACCAGCCGCGGGCTGAAAATCTCCTTAATAAAGCTAATAATAATAATAATAACTGTCTATCCGTGGCGCTCGCATCGTTTTTGTTCGAGTTTGACGTTTGCTCACTACCGCCACCTAGTTCATGGTCGACTAAACTCAGTCATTTTATTTAGGCGAGTATATTTCCGTGATTATGATTTAAATCGAAAAACGTTCGAAGTGTTACGTCTGTTTGTCTGTGATCCTAACGTGCAACATTGCTGCATATGGCGCCCAAAATAGCACACCGAAATCATTACTACTATGTTTCGCAGCAAAATACAGTAGTAATGCCAATCAAAACATATAATAATCAAGTAAAAATTTTAATTCTGGATAAACATTGTTAACTAATTGATAAAACATGCGATTTGAGCGCAGTCTTTGGCAAAGTTGTAACTGATAGAGTAGCCTAAGAGTACCAAGGATCAATTAATCCTCTAGTGCACTTGGCGAAATACTAGGGTCGATTGAATGAAAAAACATCATTTTTTCATAGTATTTCCCATACATACTTTGAAGGGCTTGAATTTTCCACCAAATGAGCTCAAATTATTGGAGAAGGCATAGAATCTGATAATGAATCGAATAAGCGGTGTGGATTGAAAACTATTGTTTGAATCATTCTACTCTACGTACATACAGTTTTTGTGTAACATAATTCATGGACGTTCCTTAATTGGGATTTCTGGGTGCGCCACTTATGTAAGTAAGTTACAATTTTACATACATTGTTGATTGCTGATATGATCTTTTTCTTGTTATGCCTAACAAAGTTCGAGTAAAATAGTGCACATATTTTTTTTTTTCGAAAATATGGCCTAAGACAAAATGTCTACTTAAACGCCATGAAATTTCAAATATATTCAAAGTAGGCTCGTGAATTTTTAAAAAAATTGCAGAAAGTTGGTCCTACCAATTAAGCAAAAGCTTTAATTTTCAATGTGCTCATATAAAATTGCTGACTTCTCACACCGTACCCCTTTTTTTTCAATATCTTTGACATTTATAATACATGTGATATACCATAATCATGGACTTCTTTTCAAGAACTCAGGTTTCAAAAAAGTGACAGTCACTAATGACGTAGGGTCACGACGTACTCCACACCTTTGAAGATGTTATGAAAGCGTAAAATAACAAAATTCAGCACGCAATACTGGTATAACCTATAGAGGGCGAGATACCATACTTGTCATTAAGCCATAAAATTATCCGAATGATTAAAATAACTCATACACTTGCACATGTCTGTACAGACGTTTCCTTTAAATAAGGAAATTGCGTTTTACATTTAAATTTTGATCCTAAAATACAGGAAATAGACAAAATGATCGGGACTGGAAAAATTTTCACTTTTCAAAAAATGTTCAACTAGCTGTAACTTTTCAAAAAGTACATCAAATATTCTCAAATTTTTACTGTAAGTTCATCAACTAGTTGTGTATCAGTGATCCCAATTGGGAAAAGATCGGGCCATTCTCCACGAAGTTATAGAGATTTTTGAAAAAATGTAAAATTATCCGATAGCCAACTTTGAGCTGTTATATCTGCTGATTCAATGAACCGAATGCATTGAAATTTCGACCATCTATGACTTAAATAATGAGCTATGAAAACCATTGACATAACTTAAAGTTCTTAACACGGAAGAAAATTATAACGATTAGATTATTTTTCCAATAAAACACCAAATTATTAAAAACATCAACATCGTTTCAAAATTCAAGATGCAAGTTGTAGTTCATTTAATTCATCTCTAATTGACTTATATACAAATGTTTTTTGAAGGAAAGTAACAACATAGCCGCCAATAAATTGAAAAAGTAATGGAATGCATATTAAAAATAGACCAATTTACTAAAAATCGTGAAAAAAAAAATAAAATCGCTATAACTTTTTCTTTTGTTAAAAATTTCAAGTTAAGTTAAATGTTTTCCAGAGTTCATTATATTTTTCATATATCGTCAAAATTTCATTGCAATTGGTTCATGGAATCCTGAAATGTTACGGCTCAAAGTTGGCTATCGTATAATTTTTATAACTTCGTGGAGAATGGTCCGATTTTTTCCAAATTTGAACCACTGATACATAACTAGTTGATGAACTTACAGTAAAAATTTGAGAATATGCCTTTTTCGAAAAGTTACAGCTAGTTGAACATTTTTTGAAAAGTGAAAATTTTGCCTGTCCCGATCATTTTGTCTAATCCCCAGTATGTTTGATCTAAATGGCCACATGCTTCACTTCCTTGCTTGCTCTTGAGGAGTTGAACATTTTCATTCTGGAAACCATACCCGTAAGTTCTGAATTGGTAGTATTGATAAAAGCATAAATGAAACAATTCCGACACCATACGTTTCTTCTCCATTGGATATTTTCTAAGCATCCAACATATTTTAGAGAAAATTGCACAGGGCAGTAACTGGGTGACACATGGCAATGCAAGGCTTTGCTTTGCCATGCCACAATTATTGGATTAGCGTGCAACTTTTTCCAAACAAGATTACTTTAATTATAATCACCAACACACCCTCCCACCACCGTCCTAAATGCGCTCATTGTTCCTCTAATGCTAAACTTCCATTAGGCAGCGAAACACTCTGCCCTACCCCGCAAGCCGTACAACGAACTTACTTGATAGATGTCCTCCTGCGACAATTCTCGCTTGCTGGGCAAGAGCGGCGCTAAATCATCGTCCATTGTCTCGGCATTTGTCGTCGAGTGTTCTCCCACACCAAACGACGATAATCGCTGCTTCGCTAGCATAAACGATGTATCCGACCTGCAAGCAATTCAATTTAAAGGCCCGTGAATCGAGAGGAATGGTTCAACACAAGTCCTTGGCGGTTCTCTCACCTTCGACGGTTCTTCGCGGCGGAATCCGTTCCACCGCTGTTGATGTTGCCGTTGCTATTGTCTCTTGTGAACTTTGACACCTCCGCATAGCGCTTCCAAAATTGGCCTTCACTTGGGCTGAGGAATGTCGCCTCTGTTCGCTGCGACTGCGATACGCTTAGTAGTGCCTCGCCTTGAGTGCCACTACCAACACCAGCACCATCTTCGTTGTAATTGAAACACTTTTTAATTGGCAAGGAAGCGGGTCGAACGTTTCTATCACTGGCAAACGGAGCACCCGGGCCCTTGTTGCGTATGCACTCGCTTATTTTCTCCCGGAAACTGTCCGCACTCGCGCTGCTCATCAGATCGATATCGGTGCCATTTCTCGCTTCCGTAGGATTAGAACCATCATCACCATCATTGTTCAACACGTTAACACTGTCCTGCATTGCTAAGCTTATGTTGTATGTAGTTGTTAATCTCTGGCTTTTCTCTGCCGTTCACTGTTTGCCTTATTTTAACAAAAAAGACTAATCCCACACTCTTCGCGATCGTCTTTTACAAGCACAATCTCCGCATGCCAACATAGGAGGCCTTGTGTAGTAGCTGTTGCTGCTGCAGCAGCAGCTCGCTGGAAAGCAAACGATAACTAGATTGAACGATTTTGCAGCGCAGCGATGACTCGATACGCTCTGATTCTGCACTAAATCAAGCATTGCAATCTCGGGCCCCGCTGGCTGTGATGACTGCAGAAACTCGGAAACGCAAATCACGCAA
Source organism: Aedes albopictus (assembly GCF_035046485.1). Lineage (NCBI taxonomy): Eukaryota > Metazoa > Arthropoda > Insecta > Diptera > Culicidae > Aedes > Aedes albopictus. The sequence continues at coordinate 1,474,478 of NC_085138.1, read as the reverse complement.
ATCTACTATACTAAAAAGCATCCAGTAGCATTCCACACTAGATTTCTTTCTTTTGAATTTGTTTTCACTCGGCAACGCACGACGGGCACATTATGAATCATATTTCTTCTCGTGAGCAGTTCTCAGTGCAAGGGGATTCCTCCTTCCTCTCGCGGATGAATGTCTTCTACTCCGGCGCGACGCGGAACGTGACCGACGGCGGCGGACGATCCATTTAAATCCCACACCGGACCGCCCTCTATCAGCACAGCATCATCAGAGTCTGCCGTCGATCGATATTAACGGGTGCCGAAAAGCAGTCATAACATTAAATATTAAAGCATTAGTAGACGAATGACGGTCCACCACCGCGCGGTCGGGTCGGGTCTACCTCTCTCTCTCTCTGTGTCTCTGTCTCTGTATCTCTCGCTGCTCACTTCATCCCACTACTCGCGGATGCCCGAAATCACCAAGGAAACAATTGCAACATTTTATGCCAACGCGACCGCTGGCGTGCGTAGGTTTATTGGCGTGGGATGGAGCAAACTGGATTTTGCTTCAAAGATAGCTTTAAAAATATGAGATCTCTGGCGAATGTAGGCATTCTCTTGGGTTTGCTTGGATAATTTGGTTTTTCAATATCTGATATTCATTATGTAAATATTGTTTGGAGCTCAAGGATGGAGTAAACTGGTCTAACAAGTTCAAATGTTTCTGAATGTGACCTTAGCCTTTTTATTGTGGTGTAGTATCAATACACATTGAATTAAGAGAGCATCGAGGAGCCTACCCCTTTGCAGTTCTAGGTGTTCCCGCATGCTTGGATTTGTTGGGACTTTGCTGTCAACCAAATTACTCCCAAAGGATATGTAGAAACAAATGGAGACGCTTGGTTTTTTATGGATATATTCAGCCGTTCTACGCCCAATTGTCCCATGTTAAATGGGAATTCCATATAACATGGGACAATTATGCGTAGAACGGCAGTATTGCTCCTGTAGAAATGGCATTTGGAATCACATCCGTGATTACATCAAAGTTTCAAATCGCTAAAGAAATCGAAAGTGCCTCAATTTTTAAAATGTTTTCATGATGGCTTATCTAACAAATATTATTTAGGTACTGTAAGTTAGAGGTTTCCAAACTTGTTTGCTGTTGCCAAGCGTTAAAAACACAAATAAACTGCAAAAACTAAGCAAACCCAAATTAGGCGTGATTAATCGGCCACTGCCCTTTTCGGCATTTCCTAATGCAGCAAAAGAAGATTCATTCTGCTTTTTTTCGGGATTCCTCCAGGGGGTTCATAAAAGATTCTTTCTGAGATTTTATCCGGGAATTCTCTTGGCGATTATTCAAGGAATTCGTTCCGAGATTGTTCAAAGAGTTCCTTATGAGATTTCTCTCGAATATCCTGTACGAACTCCGTTCAGAGTTCCTTTTTTTTCGAAAGTCTTCGGAAGTTTTATTTTCATTTGGGATTCCAAGAAGAAATTCCCAGATAGTAATATTACAAGACAATTCACACCATCTTCAGCCAGAGGCTGCACAGACTGAACACATTACTTACACTAGACGACAGACAACAGAGCACACATATAAACACAGAACACCTAGTGACCCAGTGATCAATTTTTCGTTTGACGAAAAGTTTCCACCAACTGGAGCGGCTTACAATACGCCCAGACGACTGCCGTCGCTAACCGCATGGTACGAAGCTCACCATTGGTGTGACTAATGGAGGAAACTCTAAATAAACTCTTAGGATATGTTTACGAATATGTTGAAAGAGTTCCTAAAGCAAGTCCTGTCGGAATTAAGGAACTTCTGCAGTAATTCCATAATGAATTACATTGAAAACTCCCGGAAGAACGTCTTCTGAAACTCCTGGGGAATTTCCGCAAGTAATGCCAGAGAGAATTCTAGAACGAACTTCCGGAAGAAATCCAGAAGAATTTGTTAACATTTCAGAAGGAATTCCTGAAGGATCTGGCATTACTTTCAAGGACAAACGTCTCGAAATCTCGCTTCTACAGTGCATTAGAACTTCAGACGCACAAATATCTAGAAGGAAGCTTCAAACAACAGTGCATTTTATGATTCTGTTCTAGCTCATTTGTAATAAGCTTAAAATGATAAGATCGAGAGCGGTGGTTTTGTTTTTTTTTTAATTTGTGAGCTCGAAATCGTGTGTAGGTGCCAAAGTCGGCCATTGTGGCGGCCATTTTGGGATCCTAACAGGTCTTTCCTTAAAGTTCTTGAAGGAATTTTGAAAGGATTTCCTGGTTGATTCCCACAACAATGCGAATGGAAAATTTTCAGAAAAGAAAACTCATGAATTAATAGCGTAAAGAGTTCCTGTTGGAACCCCATAAGAAGTTCCTGGAAGAATCCTGCAAGAGTTTCTTGGAGGAGTCTCGGAAGGTTTTTCTGATGGACCCCAGAAAAAAGTCTGGAAGGAATCCGAGAAGGAACTCCTAGAGAAATCACAGAATGAACACCTAACTAAAACTATCCAGCTATCCAGCTAACACCTAACTAAAGCTATAGGCTCTCTTTACGCTTATGCGTTTTACAGTGTCCTTTTCAGGCACTGATTAAACCCGGTGTGGTATGGGCTATGAGCTCTCGTTGCGCTTATGCGTTCATTCCCCCTTCTTGGGTACACCTTCCTATTTCATCACCTTTCCCTTTCCTAATCCCATTCCATCCCAAGTCCCATTCTCCCTCAGGTAAATGATGAAATGGGCTTATATGTATGGCGATGGCACAAATCTCCCAAATGGAGGATAACGTGTCTCTGGAGCCGGCCTTCTGATAACTAAAGCTATTCAGAAATGCATCCCAAAAAAGAACTCCTGGAAAACCCTCATAAAAACATCCTGGATGAATCTCAAAGGGAACTCCTGAACACGAATCTTAGAAAGACACGACACTATCATTGTTGTTTACGATCGAATCCGAACTTTTTAACGTAAAACGTGCCCAATTCACGCAAACCGAATGGAAAACGGATTCAAACGATTCAAAAACTTTTCGGAAAAATATCCTAAATGAAATACAGAAAAAAAATCCTGGAGCAATTTTAAATGGTACTCCTGGAGGGATTATACTTGGAACTCTTGAAAGAAAAAATTCCCTGAGGAATTTCGGAAAGAATCTCAGACGGAACATTTGATGAAATATCAGAAGAAAATCCTGGAAGAAAACCTGAAGGAAAGCTTATGAAGAGATTCCAGAACTCCTGCTAGATCTTAATTGAAAATCCTTGAAGAAGAACCTCGTGGAATAATATCAGAAAGAGTTCTTGAAAGGTTTCTCAGAAGGAACTCCAGAAAAAAATTTCAAAAAGAACACTGCTAAAAGCAACTTCTCGAGAAATCCCAGAAACAGTTCTTCAGAAATTCCAGATTCCCTCCAGAATTTTCATCTGAGATTCCTTGAAGAGCTCATTATGCAATTTATTTAGTGATTCCACTAGGAATTCCGGAGTTTTTTTTTTCTAAGTTTCATCCAGTTGTTGTTTCAGTGATTCCTCCAGGAGCTTCTTCTGAGATTCATCCAGGAGCTCATTGTTGTTTACGTGATTCATCTAACAGTTCTTTTAAGCTTTCTCTTCATATTCAGCGATTTATATAGAAAAACCTTCAAGGATTCCTCCAACAAATTCTTGTAGGATTCTTCCAAGAACTTCTTCTGGGATTTCTCAAGAAATTCGTTCCGGGATTTTCAACCAGGAAATTCCCAGGAAATTTCTATAGATTTTCTTAAGTACTGCAATTACTTCAGGAGTACCCCATGAAAATCCTCCAGGAGTTTTTTAAAGGAATTCTTCTATGAAAATCTTATCTAATTACTGCAGGGCTTTCTTGAGAAATACCTAAAAAAATATTATGGGACTTCTCCTGCAGTTTTGTAAGGGTTTCCTTCTGGGTTTCCTTTAGTAGTTATGCCAATAGTACTACTTGAAAATTTCTTCTTATAATCCCAGAAAGAAACTTCCATCTTAGAAATAACTACTAAAGTAATCCCTAGAAGATTCTTACATGGATTTCTCGAAAAAAAAATTCTGGACGAATCTCAGAAGGAACTTGTAGAGAAATCCCGGCAGGAATGTATGAAGCCCTTATGGAGTCGCTGAAGGAAACCCAGATGGAATCATTTCAGAATCTCAGAAAAAAAAACTCCTGGTAAATACCAGATAGAAGTTTAGAAGGATTTCTGAAGCGACACCGCTCAAACGTCAAAATTTTCTGTGAGAGTAAGCAGGCCAGCATAAATTTGTGCATACCTGACATCGTAATAAATACCTACTTGAGGATATTATCACATTTCATATGTGCATTTTGGCTGAATAAAGCAATATTTTTTCGGGAGTGGCTAAAAACCAGTCAAAACTGGAAATTTCCAACAGTTGATCCACTATACCATAACAGAAGTGAATGAGTTAGCTTTATAGACATTACTAGTAATAAGTTCTATGATCAATGATTATTTTTTTATCCTGGCTACGAGAACTAGAGTACTGTTTTGAAAGGTTTGAATGATCTTCGAAACGTTTCAAAACGCCTGAGGCATTGCGCCCCATCAAGAGAAAAGTGTCTAGCAGCGTAAAAAACTGTTTCAGGCTGTACGGTTTCTATCCCAGAAACCATATGCCCCTCATAAGAGGGTCATTTAACATTTGTTCAATGGCGCGAAAGTTGCAAAAGAGCACAAGGCAGCCGAACTTACTTCTTTCACTTGTGCTTACAAGAAGCAGAATACAGTGATAGACATTTATAGCCAAGGCCCAAACATTTTCAAAAAAGTGTCAGGAAACTCATGCAAAAGATTTTAGATAAAACTTTTTTATGTCAGTGATAGTATATCTAGTACAGTTTTAAGAAAAAGTGATTCATCACACTTACATATATACTGAAACAAAAACGAGGGTAAAACCCCTTCAAATGTCATTTATTCCCTAGACATTCGTTTAGCCGAAATGAATGAAAAATTGGTTTTCAATAGGATTTTTGTAATTTCATGAGTGTACTTATTTCGAGGATATTTTTTTTCCTCATCTGTAGAGCCTTTTAACCACTGCGTCCATTGTTTAGGAATATTGTGGTATGACCCATATTTAATTTGGTGCTAGTCAAGTATCCTGTCACAATTGAGCTGTGATGGACAATGGTTGATGTAACACCTGACCCCAACTAGGCACAACTCGTTTTATAAAGTTTATTATCCTGTTGGGATTACTCTCCAAATTTCCAAGGGCTCTAGAAACCCTTTACCAAATATCGCCAATCTGTGATGGTACAGCACTCCGCAGTTGCAGAGTAAATACTCGGCAGTTTCGTTTTCCGTTTGACAGAAACGACACTCGGAGGATTTGATTTTTCCAATCTTACTTAGATGATATTTACTCGGGCAGTGGCCAGTAGGCCGTCCCTATTTTTGCAAAAGTTTAAAATGTTAAAAGTTCAATATTGCAAAACGATCGTTTTGGCTAAAAAACCATCATGCTAAAATTTGAAGTCCGTATCTCAAGGCTAAGTGGTCCCCTACGGGCTCTAAAGTTCTCAAAAATTGTATGGGGTCAAAAAAATCATGAAATTGTTTCGACGAAAAAAATACACTAGGGGGATTCACTAAACAGCGTATACTGATTAAACTGATTAAACGTCGCGATCACCAAGGCAATCTTTGATTATTTCATACGCAAAATCATGAAACATTTCAAATAAGCAGAAAATCATGGCTTACGCAGCAATTTAATCTGTTTAGTGAGTACCCCTACTATTCTACTAGAATCGGTGATTTTAGGACCCTAAAGGGCCAAAAATGTGCTCAGAATTGCGATATCTCTTTTCGTTTTTGAGTTATTGACGAAAAACTACCTCAAAATGAACATTTTGATAATTTTTTTGAGATCCCTGAGGGAACCTTCCATATTTTGTCCGATAACTCAAAAACGAAAAGAGATATCGCAATTCTGACCACATTTTTGGCCCTTTAGGGTCCTAAAATCACCGATTCTAGTAGAATAGTGTATTTTTTTCGTCGAAAAAATTTCATGATTTTTTTTGACCCCATACAATTTTTGAGAACTTTAGAGCCCGTGGGGGACCACTTAGCCTTGAGATACGGACTTCAAATTAAGGCATGATGGTTTTTTAGCCAAAACGATCGTTTTGCAATATTGAACTTTTAACATTTCCAACTTTTGCAAAAATAGGGACGGCCTAGTGGCCAGTCATCAGATCAGTAATTACCCTGAGATCTCTTTTGTTTAGATTCAGTATGGACCTGGCTTTTTCTGCACTGGGTTTTATGAACCTTTTTGCTTGCTTGGATTTATCTGTGGCATTCCAATTAGATTCTACCGTGGACATTTCCCAAGTTTTTAGTTTCATCCGAAGAGCACACTCAGGAACGCCACAGAAAGGTTCAGGGCCTACAAAGCTTGATGCCGCACCCTGTCTAGCTAAATTGTCGGCGTTTTCATTTCCGAGAATTCCACAATGACCGGACACCCAGTATAAAGTTACCTCGTTCCTACTGGCCAATTGCATCAGAGAAATAATGCATTCCCACACTAGCTTTGATTGACACGTGAAAGCTTTTAGCGCATTTAGAGCCGCCTGACTGTCCGAAAAAATAGAGATCTTGGCAAACCTATAATTTCTTTTCAGACAAATGTTAGCACACTCTAAAATGGCTTGAACTTCCGCTTGAAATACAGTGGGACTGCATCCCATTGGTATAGCTTTACTGATAGCGGGGCCGAAAACACCAGCTCCAGTATTTTCCCCCATCTTGGACCCATCTGTATAAAATACAATAGAACCTGGACGTAAACTTGGCCCATCAGCATCCCAAACATAGCGACATGGTTTCACCACTTTGAAGGGAATCATAGTTGGTCTTCGTTATCATCCAATCTTCTACTGTTTTGATGTCCATGTTTAATTTGAAGTCTTTGATGATCCTCAAATGTCCAGCAAGATCGCCGTCTAGAACTTTATTGTAATGTATAAACTGCAGGGCACTTTTTGCCGTTTGTAGTTTAACAAATTGATGCAATGGCAGTAAATTGAGAAGGGCATCCAAAGCATCTGATGGAGTGCTTTTCATTGCTCCTGTCATAGATATACAAGCAAGTCTTTGTAGCTTACTTAGCTTCTTTTGACAGGTTACCTCATTTGTTTTGGGCCACCAAACAAGTGAAGCATAAGTAATCTTACCTTGGCTTGAAACGATTTCTCAATTTTGCTAACTAGCGACTTTAGTGTAGAATTAGCTATAAGTTAAAATACACATAAATATAAACAAAAAAAAAAAACTAGCGACTTTTCGAGGATATGCCCCAAGGCATTTAGTTTATGACATGTTAGCAAGATAATTGACCTTAAAAGTTTATTCATTTGTGAAATTCTAGGAAATATTACCAAAAAAATGTCACAATAAGGAGAAACGATTATAAATTAATTTATTGAGGGAAATTCTTCTTTCTGCTAGATTAGCAGTTTTTAAAATATAGCACAGAATTATTGTTGGTAATGTTTAAATTATTGCATAAAATGTTTTGAGAAAATAAGGTATAAAAATTTCTGCTGGTTAAACATCGAACTAGGATTGATAAAAACTAAAATGTGTAGTAATAAAGACGTTTCCTGATGCTTCTGAAGTATAACTGTATAATACTAGCATTACTAAATGAACTAGAAGACTGCCAAGCGAAAGAACTACAAGAAGAGTCGGTATTTTTAAACCCTGTTTATTTGAAAGCAGATGCTCATACAAAAATGCATGTGACCCTTGGCTTATTTCATTCAATCTGAAGAAATATATTATAAACAGTGCTGAAAAATTCATTTCGTTATATCTAAATTCAATCACCTACAGCTCATTTTAGAAGCTGAACCTGAGAATATGGTATATGAAAAACTTGTGCAGCTAGACCAGTTCTGCTAGAAAGTCACGGAAAAATTGCTATTTTTCAAATATTTAGGGTAAATGTCACGGACTATCTTTGAAAAATGCCAAATGATATTCACGGTGAATATCATTTAGCATTTTTCAAAGGTAGTCTGTGACATTTACCTTAAATATTCGAAAAATATGGGGTTTTCCGTGACTTTATAGGAGAACTGGTCTAGCCGCACAAGTTTTTCATACATCCTATTCTCAGGTTCAGCTTCTAAAATTAGCTGTAGGCGATTGAATTTAGATATGACGAAATGAAATTTTCAACACTGATTATAAATGAGTCTATGATTTGAACCACGTTCATTTTAACATGATTTATTTGAAAAGAACGTCTAAATTATGAAACAAGTAGTTCATGTTAGAAATTTGAATACTTTGGTTGCCATTTCTCAAAATGTGAGGCGTCCAATGTATGTTATTTCAGCCAGAATGCAGTCTCGCAGATACTGGGAGCTATTAAAACACGTAATAGTAGTTGTAGGAAAACTAGCTAACGCGAAATTACTTTCGGACTGGTTTCAAGAAAAACTAATCTGATGTAAACAAAGCATAAACTTTTGCACCGATGACAGCATAAAGCATAGAAAAAAAATCGCAAACTGTCAAACGCAAATAAAGTTGTGCGAGATGATGCGAATAGAGTTGTGCGAGGTAATGTGAAGCGAGATGTGAAGCGTTATGCAAATGCTTGATCACGCTAATATTATACTACTCCGCTGTTACGTTTAAATGGAGTTATATTTTACGATGCAATCTACGTTGTACTTGGTATTTGAAGTATGCAATAAAATTGCAGCTTTTATAAAACTGAGTGGTTGTTTATTTACTAATATTTCAGATTGTATTGCTCGAATATATGCAATTAGTTCGAAAGCTAAACTTTTACTCAAAAACAAATTTGTGTGTAATAGATAAGATGTAAAATGCCAAGTTTGCGTTTCCAGAAACGCATTGGAACGCAAACTTCGACCGGACGTCGACTCGATAGAAGCTGGTGTGTGTGTGTGAGAGATTTGAGGTTTGGCGTCAGCGAATCGGTCAGCAGCCCTCATTCTGTAAACGATTTTTGAAGAGCGTAGTAGTGGTTTTCTGTGCGCGGTAGTTTTTTTCATTTTCGAGTTTGTTCGACGAAGAAATACGACATGGCGCAGCCGATAGGTGAGTTTTCGGAAAGAAAATTAAAAAATGTGACCAGTTTAATGGAAACTGATAATTGTGAGAATAGTTTTCTGGAAAAAAATCTGTGTAGAATGAAAATGCATGTATTAAATAAATCTTATGCAGGACGACTGGGTACCTGCAGAATGGAAAGTAAAATGGCGGAGAAAGGAAATTCCATGTTAAAAGAAAACGTAATCTTCTAATTCAATACAGGACGTGTGGGTACCTGTAAAGTAAACTATATAAATGCTGGACGTGTGGGTACCAGCAAATAATTTCAATGCAGGACGTGTGGGTACCTGCATACACAATATGTATGACAAAAGAGTAATGCAGAATGAGATGCTGGACGCGTGGGTACCAGCAATGCAATTCAATATAATGTAAATCATTGAATGATAATGAAAAAATACGGGACAAGTGGGTATTTGTATTATTAGAGTGAAAAAAAGTATTCATTTCTTTTTTTCAACTTCAAATTTGTAAATTTGAGTGCGGGCAGAACATGTTGATGCCTGTACGAAACAAGTTAACGTTTTCAAATCATAATACATAAGTAAAAAAAAAATAAAATAAGAAATCTAGAAACATTTTGATATGAATTGATTTCGTCTCGGATTTCGCTAGAGCAAATTTTGATGAAGGAATCCAAAGTTAATCAAAATTCAAGCAAGCATATCTCGTTTGTTGTTCCAGATAAACCGGTGCGTACTCGAGAACAGAAAAAGAAAGTAAAGGATTTACAACGTGAATTGGCGGAGGAAAAAGCTAAGAATGCGACTTTGACTGAAGCTCTGGAACGCAGCCTGCAGGATGCGGATTTCAACGCGGAAAATAGGTTGAGCAGCACGCGACACACAGGTCTCCAGAGCATCGAGGAATCAAAATTTTTCTCGTCCATGAACCAGCTATCTGTCGCATCTATAAGTGTACCCGAGTGCAAGGCTACGGATGGCGGTGAAATCCATCGTCAAACGTATGAAATGTGGAAAGATTTGTTAGTGGACTCACTCAAGCTCGCAGGCATAAACGATGAATCAACGAAATTCACCGTTTTGAAGGTCAAAGCTGGACCACGGTTGCTTGAGATATACAGGAACACCAAATCTCAAGAGGATGCACCAAACGAGGAAACCGAACCGTTTTCCAATGCGTTGCATCGTCTCAAAACGTACTTCGGTTCCGGATCGGATCTAATGTTGATGAGACGCAGATTGGCAGTAATGACACAACAACCGGAGGAATCAGACCTTAACTTCATCATACGAGTCGGGTCAACGGCCCGTTTGTGCGAGTTTGATGGCGAAAAGGAGTTTGAGGAAATCGTGTCAACGGTAGCGGAGCAGGCTAGGAGCCGAGAGGTTCGTACTACTGCCCTTAAGTTGCTAAGTCGCAAAGGCACCTTCATCGATCTTGTGGACAAAGTGCGCGAAATTGAGACCATCCGGCTCAATGAGGAGTATGTATTGCGCAGACATGGTAATGCAGAGCCAACTTTAGTAGCACCCGTCCAAGCAGCATCCGGTTGGGGCGCACTACGTCAGCAACGTTATTCAGGAAGTTTCTCTTCTCGTGGAAAACGTGGAGGCTTCCAGCGGGGAGCCGCTGCTCATCGTGGTGTATGGCGTGGCAATCGTGGCAGACAGTCGTATACCGGAGGCTCATACAGTGGAACGAATTTTCAAAACCACCAAATCAGAAGCGGCCATCCACGTGCCGGACGATGCTGGCGATGTGGTGGCGTGTACCACGCAGTTGAAGACTGTACGGCCAAGGACAAGATCTGCGACAGGTGTGGACGTCTTGGGCACATTAAAAGAGTGTGTTCGGCATCAGTCAAGCGTCCTGCACAGGAAGAGTTGGACGAACCTCCTGGTAAGATTGCTGCTGTTGAGAAATCTGAAGAAATGAAGGATGAAGAACCGGTGAGTGAAATTGATAAAATTAACTAAATAGTTTAATGACAACTACAGTTAACTATATGTACTTATTTGAGAACATTATTCAGTTACATTTACTTTTACACATGCTGAATGTGATTACCGTTCAAGGTTAATATTTCATGAATTCGACAATGAGCTTAAATCAATGATTTTTTTTACAATATCTCAAATGATATAGTGAATTATTATTGTTTTTTTTTAACAAGTTAAGTTACCTATGAATGGATATGACAGTCTGTATGAATTTGAATGCTATTGAAGCAGTATTATTTTGAATGATATGTAATACATGTATAACTACATTACAACAGGAAATAAAATCGGAAGAGATTAAAACGACACAAGAACTCAAGCGAATACATCCGACATCCGAAATCCTTGGGGAACCCTCCACAAGTTCTGTACAGCGGTCCAGTCCCTGCTCTCCGGCTAGCGTGTTGCTGGACGATTCCACACTCGATGCTAAAAGAATCGATAGTGTAAGTTTAAAAAAAAAAAGAAAAGTATAGTCAATGAAGTTTGTGTTATTACTTAACTTTGTAGGTTGGACAAACGATTGCGTCCACAGAAGCGATGATTATGGCTACCGTAGCTGGTCTAGAGTGCTCGTTCTTGATAGATTCCGGAGCCGAAGTGAACACCTTCACCCCTATGTTGTTCGAGCAATTATTATCAAATCCGAGGTATCATAACGAAGTGTTCAACGTTAAACATGAAACGGATCGGCCATTGAGAGCCTACGCCACGACTGGAAACATTCAGGTGTTGGCGACCTTCCATGCCTATTTGCATATTTCGGACGAACGACCCACGCTGCTAGAAAAGTTTTATGTCGTAAAGGACAGTCGAGCACTGTTGGGCAGGGCTACGGCATGCCGATATAGTGTTCTCATGCTTGGACTGAAGGTTCCAATCAATCAGCACTCTACGGAACAAGAGAGGATTCTACAGGCAGGAGAGATCGGCGCAATCGAAGCAAGTGAAGCCTTCCCGAAGTTCAATGTCCCTCCTGTAAAAATATATTACGACAAAACAAAGCCACCTTGCAGGAATGTGTTTGTAAATGTTCCCTTGGCAGTGAAACCATTAGTGGAAAAGCGACTGCAAGATCTGGTTTCAGCAGACATCATTGAAAGAGTAACGGACGGGATGGATACATCATTCTGCTCGTCAATGCTGGTGGTGCCCAAAGGGAAGGAGGATATTCGATTAGTAATCGATCTGAGAGGTCCAAACAGATACATACATCGAAATCCATTTGCAATGCCAACCCTGGAGAAAATTTTAGCTGAGCTGGACGGAGCGACCTGGTTTTCAACGATCGATCTCTCTAACGCGTTTTTCCATATTGAACTTGATGAAGAATCGAGGCACCTTACAAACTTTTTCACGGAATATGGAATGTTTAGATGCGTTAGATTACCATTCGGATTATGCAATGCACCAGATTTGTTCCAAGAAACCCTACAACGGAAGGTTTTGGGAGATTGCGAAGGGTGCAAAAATTTTCTTGATGACGTCCTCGTATTCGGTCGCACGAAAGAAGAACATGATGCAAATTTGAAGAAAGTCCTAGAGTGCTTGGCTAACCACAATGTAAAGCTGAATCATGATAAATGTGTGTTTGGCAGTCAATCGGTCAAGTTCATAGGATTTAACTTGACTCCAGATGGATGGCAAGTCGACGATGACAAGGTGGCAGCCATTCGAGATTTTCGAAAACCAGAAAGCTGTTCTGAAGTGAAAAGTTTTCTGGGCTTGATAACATTCGTGGACAAATTTATCATCCACCGAGCGGCGAAGACTGCTTATTTGCGTGCATTGGCTACATCGGATGTATTTTATTGGACTGAAAACGAGGAGAACGAGTTTACATACCTGAAAGAGGATGCATTAAAGTACATCAGGCGCCTAGGATACTACAGCCCAAACGATGCCATCGAATTGTTTGTTGATGCTGCACCAACAGGACTAGGAGCGGTTCTGGTTCAGCGTGACTCAACTAACACTCCTAGGGTTGTCGCATGCGCATCGAAAGTTCTCACTCTACCAGAACAACGATATCCGCAAACCCAGAAGGAAGCTTTAGCTGTCGTTTGGGGAGTGGAAAGATTCAGCTTCTATCTACTGGGAAGAACATTCGAGATCCGAACAGACGCTGAAGCGAACCAGTACATTTTTAATCCAAGCCACCGACTAGGAAAGAGAGCAGTGTCCCGGGCGGAAGGCTGGGCCCTAAGACTTCAGCCATACGATTTTACGATTCGTCGTGTGCCTGGTGACGAGAACATTGCCGATGTTCTGTCCCGTCTGATACCTGAGACACAGGGAACGGAACCTTTCGACAATAATGACGAGAAGCACTTCTTGTACGCACTGGACTCTGGAGCAATGGAGCTAACTTGGAATGAGATCGAAATTGTATCTGAGGATGATAAAGAGCTGGAGTTAGTTCGAGAAGCTTTGAAGACGAAAATATGGTAAGATTATTTAATTTGACTAAATTTAAGTAAAATTAGCAATTACATTATTTAACAGGCCGAATTGTTTGCGATCCTTTGAAGCTCACAAAAAAGTTTTGCACTGCTTGGGATCGTTAGTGTTCAAAGATGAGCGTATCGTTCTCCCAAAAGCACTACGTTCAACGGCACTTCAGTCTGCGCATGGTGGTCATGTTGGCGAAATGGCCATGAAACGAATTATGAGGCAATTCTTTTGGTGGCCTAAGATGTCTGCAGAAGTATCAAAATTCGTCAAGAACTGCGATATATGTGCCATGCTCTCCAAACGCAATCCACCAGTACCTCTAAAATCAAGAGAAATGCCAGATGGCCCATGGGAAATAATACAGATTGATTTTGTGAATGTTCCCAATTTCGGCACGGGTGAATTTCTGGTGGTCGTCGACATCTATTCGCGCTATCTAACTGTAGTGGAGATGAAGGCAATGGATGCGACAAGTACGAATGCGGCCCTACATGCTGTGTTCCAAACGTGGGGATTACCAGTGATTATGCAGAGCGATAACGGGCCTCCTTTCCAGAGCTCAACTTTCAATACCTTCTGGGAAGAAAAGGGAGTTATAATACGCAAAGCCATACCACTGAGTCCCCAGTCCAACGGCGCGGTCGAGAGACAGAACCAGGGAGTAATTAAGACGTTGGCGGCATCAAAATTGGAAGGGAAGAATTGGCGTATGGCTTTGCAGGAATATGTGCACCGCCATAATACCCTGATTCCTCATTCAAGATTGGGAGTAACTCCGTTTGAATTAATGACGGGTTGGAAATACCGTGGGTTCTTCCCCAGTCTTTGGCGAGATTGCGAACATAACTCTATAGATCCAATTGATGTTCGAGAACGCGATGCAGTAACAAAGCTTTCTAGCAAAAAGTACGCGGACACTACCCGAGGGGCGAAAGATTCGAATATCGCTGTTGGTGATATTGTATTGTTGGCCCAGCAACGGAAGAGCAAAACCGACCCAACATTCTCATCCGAACGCTACAGAGTGATTGCCAAAGAAGGTCCTAAAGTGGTGGTCATGAGTAAAACCGGAGTTCAGTACGCGAGGAATGTGAGAGACATCAAAGCCGCACCAGAACTTCACGACGCAGATGAGCAAGCTGACGGGGAGGCCTTCGAACACTCTGGAAATGCAGACTTGGACCTAAGCGAATGCACCGACAGCACGGGAGTCCCGAATCCTACGCGACGAGAGCCTCTTGCTACATCAGAAGCTGCTTGTTCCTCGGCTCCAGCACTCATTTGTCCACAGCCGCGAATCCTTCGTGATAGAGATGACATCAAACGACCACGTAAGTTTGATGATTTTGTTTGTTGCGTTTTTCATTGACTGCTCCGTGGGACCGAACTACGTACTCATGGATGGATGGAACTACGGAACTTCTATACTTCGAATGTCAAGGTTGAATCACTCGAAAAAATTGACATGCTGAGTTTTTTTTTTTTTCTTTGTCTACTATAAAAAAACACGAATTGTTTCACCTAAAAATAAAGAGAAGTACTGATTATTGGAATTTCATTGTGTTATTACCTTTCACTACGATGGGAAGAGTAGAGGAGGGAAAAGATGTAGGAAAACTAGCTAACGCGAAATTACTTTCGGACTGGTTTCAAGAAAAACTAATCTGATGTAAACAAAGCATAAACTTTTGCACCGATGACAGCATAAAGCATAGAAAAAAAATCGCAAACTGTCAAACGCAAATAAAGTTGTGCGAGATGATGCGAATAGAGTTGTGCGAGGTAATGTGAAGCGAGATGTGAAGCGTTATGCAAATGCTTGATCACGCTAATATTATACTACTCCGCTGTTACGTTTAAATGGAGTTATATTTTACGATGCAATCTACGTTGTACTTGGTATTTGAAGTATGCAATAAAATTGCAGCTTTTATAAAACTGAGTGGTTGTTTATTTACTAATATTTCAGATTGTATTGCTCGAATATATGCAATTAGTTCGAAAGCTAAACTTTTACTCAAAAACAAATTTGTGTGTAATAGATAAGATGTAAAATGCCAAGTTTGCGTTTCCAGAAACGCATTGGAACGCAAACTTCGACCGGACGTCGACTCGATAGAAGCTGGTGTGTGTGTGTGAGAGATTTGAGGTTTGGCGTCAGCGAATCGGTCAGCAGCCCTCATTCTGTAAACGATTTTTGAAGAGCGTAGTAGTGGTTTTCTGTGCGCGGTAGTTTTTTTCATTTTCGAGTTTGTTCGACGAAGAAATACGACAGTAGTAAACGCTGTAATTAATGCAAGTTAAACTACCATACAATTTAAATTTAGAATCTGGAATCATTAGAATAAAGGAACCTATGTATTTTTGACACTTTCTGATAAAACTACGTCAAATTGATAACCATTGACATGAGTGTGTTCGTTAACAACTACTTAGTGTCAGCTGCTCACTATGCACAAAAAATATTATACCTCTAGGTATTCACTAAACAGACTAAACTGCTGCGTAAGCCATGATTTTCTGCTTATTTGGAATGTTTCATGATTTTGCAAATGAGATAATTAAAGATTGCCTTGGTGATCGCAACGTTTAATCAGTTTAATCAGTATACGCTGTTAAGTGAGTCCCCCTATTATCAATTGTAATTAGATTAACTGAGTTCCAAATAGTCGCAGTCCTTCTGTGAACCTCATTGTGATCCTTGTTCACCCTTGGTGATCCGGTCATTGGTTGTGATTACACGTCTCAATCTCTTTTAATGTTCATCATTGTTTAATCGACAAATATATCAATAATAAAACAATGAGAGAAATTTTTATATTTTTGGGAACTTTACACTAGTCAAGAAAAATGCATGAAAGTTGAAACAAGTTTTGTTTTCTCATTGTCTCATTGACAGGTCTTTACCCAATAAGCCAATGATGATTGTAAGAAGAACATCAAGTGAATTTGCCTGATGTTCATCACTTTTAGATAATCTAAGGTTTACGATAAGTAGCTATTAGACTATATTTCATTTTCTTCTGCAGGGCTCATATGTATTTCGCAAACATGCATGCTTTCCTGTGCACGCTTGCGGCCGTTTTATGCTGAATCGGACAAAAGAAACACCAGCCAGCAGAGGAAAGACGACTCCCTACGAGCGGAGAGCAGTGTATGCGGGTGCGCCCGTCGTCGTTGCGTTGTTGGGTGGTGGGTAGAACTCGCAGCCAGGCAGCCAGTGCAATGCTTTCGTTCGTTCTGGCTGGCGCTGTGTGGGTGGGAAACATATTTTGTTTGTTATTTTAAGGCTACACACACGGTTGCACGTTCTCGGTTCGCTTCGAGTATATCGTATATCACTGAACCGAGATTTGTATTCTTCGATCGGGACTTTCTTCTTCCGCATGTCAATGAACGCACTTTTTTCCAGACTTCATATCCATTTGAGCAATTGATGCGCCTAAAACGACCACGACTGCACTAATCAACGCAAAATCGCCAAGTTTCACTTAGTAGGCCTACGACCCATTGCCACAAAGCACCAAAATAGGATACACACAAACACTTGATTTGATGGATCTCCGCTTGCTGGGATTGGCACTAACACTGATTCTTCCGTGCACCGTCTTCGATGTGCGTGATTCACAAAACTCTTTCGGATAGCCCATCGTTAATTCTAGATTGAGTTTAAATAAGGGCGAAAGTAACATGAGAGAGTTCTCTTCATCGACTCTCTCTTCTGCAAATTAGTGACAAGATGCAAATTCAATCAAACTTTTTTACAATTAGACGCTAGATGGCATCGCAACCTAGCGATTTATGACCAAAAAGTGCAACCATATCTGCATCTTGTCACTTTAATTTGAAGAAGAGAGAGTCGACGAAGAGAACTCTCTCATGTTACTTTCGCCCTTATTTAAACTCAATCTAGAATTGTCAACTACTAGAAGACAAATTGCTCTTAAGAGCCATGTTTCAACACGACCCTAAAAATAGAACACCTGCTTGGATTTGGTGACCGCGGCCACGTCCTAACCACCGCAAAGACCACCGGATGGTCGACGGTTTTCGAACGCACGTACCCCGCAATCTATCGATCCGAGCAACCCATGGAATTGAGATGGGGCCATGAAGGGACGGACCAACCACCAGAGTGAAAGTTCTCCACTAGCGAAGGCCCACCTTCTTCCAACACACCAGTGTGTATCCCACTCGGGAGGAGACACGGCGGATAGCTTGTGCGAACCGTGTCGAAATCCAATTGCAACTAAACCTCTCGCATGGATTCGTCGGATCCGTCGACGAGATAGGCCTACATATACTACACACAAGTCGTTCAGTAGTCATCCAAGCCAAGGCAAACCGCGAGCGGAGCTTGTTGTGTTGTGGACGACGGCGCACGATCCAATTGGAATGTAGCTACACTACAACCATGCCGTGCCGAGGGAAGCGGTGGACATGTACACAGCAGAGCAAGGTACACATAAACATTTTAATGGGATAGATATACTGTACTGTGGGGCCCTGCACCGATGAGGCTGAGTGCGTGTTAGTGCTTGGAAGGTAGAGATGTGCAAAAGTGTAAAAAATCGTGGTAGTAATAGCGAAAGATAAAGATTAATAAATAATCAAGCAATAAAATGGGAAGAAACACTCAAATCACACAATTTCGAAACCTATAAATAGAACTTGAGATATTATTTGTGCATTGTTAGTACATTTCGTTGCTCGTTTTATTTTTGTTGTACTTCTTCCTTATTTTTTTTCTTCGTTATGCTTCTTCATTCTACTCCTTTTGAAACTAGGTTTAATTTTTTATTTTGGGTTGCTTGTGTATTCAACAAAAGCATAACATAGCATACTATAAACACTTGTAGCAATCGTGGTTGAAGTTGCAAAGATGAGCATATCCATTAGTATTGCAGATTTTGCTACTATCTACAACAACATAGACCCACTCATCTCGACCTAGCCAAGTCCTTGCAAACATTTTTATTTTATAAGTTTTACCATCAACTCAGAATGTGTCCGAATCCGAAACAGCCTTCGATAGATAATACGATGTTAAAAACAGCGATTATTCAAAAGATGTATGCCACAATCATGCTCGCTTTCTGGTAGAGATAAGCCGATCTTACGTTTGGCAGCTGTTCGATAAGATCGATAATAAAACTTATCGATCGGTTGTAAAACGACAAAAGTCAAACGTCATATCGTCTTATTCCTACCAGAAAGTGAGCACGATTGTCAATGGCGCTCGTAAATTGCTGGATAACAATATAGTATACACAGAGTTATTTTTTCCCGTTTTCACCAAACTTACTTCCACTGCTGCTTGTTCACCACAGAGGGAACTTAAAGATACCAAGATGTAAAACACTTCTCAATTTCCAAGAGCTATCCGGAATCAGAACTGGATCTGCACGACGAACTTTACACTCTCGTTTCGTTCCTCTCGTTCGGGAGGATGCGGAGAACAACAAAGTTCAAAGTTCTTCAGGTCCACAGGCATAAACTAGGAATTCAATAAGGGCAAAGGGAGGAGTTCAACCCCCAAAACCACTCCCTTGCGTATGGTATCTGACTCAAATCTGTCCAAAATTGAAAAGTGGTTTCTAAATTCTTCGGATAAAAAATATCCTTTAGCTAAGAAGACATCTTGAAGGCCGTAAAGTTGAAATGGAAGCGCGTATAGGTACATTTTTGACTCGCATCCTCAAAAGCTCGGATCTCATCAGCCACAAAACGCATAAACTTTAAAGTGCAACTCAAGGCTTATTACGAGTAAGCAAACAATGAGAAACATTGCCAGCTTGGTGTATTGTTTGGATAAAGAGATTTGTCCTTTCAGTGTTTGCAGACATTCATTGCGATGGCCATATTTGAATTCAGTAATCATCCTATTCTTCATTAGGGGCTGTCCATAAACCACGTGGTCATGAGGGGGGGGGGGTTCGGCCAATGAGCATTTTGTATGGACGAATAAAAAAATTTGTATGGACTAATGACCACGCGGGGGGGAAGTCCCAAAAAAATTACCACGTGGTTTATGGACAGCCCCTTATTCTTATTCTTCTTATTCTTCTTTTTTTTCTTATTCTTCTTATTCTTATTATTCTTCTTATTCTTCTTATTCTTCTTATTCTTCTTATTCTTCTTATTCTTCTTATTCTTCTTATTCTACTTGTTTATCTTAATCTTCTTTTTCTTAATAAATAATAATGGAGAGCTTCCTTCGCCAGTGACGTTTTTTTATGTGTTTATCGTGTCAATGATACTTGAGGAAGTTTACAATATTTTCATTATGAAAACTTTCTGGACCGATCGGAAATCGAGCCAGTTACCATGATCTTGTTTAAAACGTAACCGTGCGTTTACCGCTTTGGATTTATGGGCCTCATTACGTCACTGTGGTAGTTTGGTAGTATAAAACTGAGTAGCCCATGCTTAAGTATATGAAGGATTACACAGCGTAACAAAATTTGACTTCTGATATGTCTCAGGAGCAAACTTGTGTGTCTCTGACAGATTTTGGGTCGCTGAATTCGAATACGGGCTCAGATTTGCTCCAGCACGTCACAATTTTGAGCAATATCTCAATGTATATGGCAAAATATGCGATTTTGGGCTTTTTTGACTGCAAGCCATTAAGCATGGAAAAAATTTTTTTTGAGCAGCCATTGATAGTTTTAAGCGATTTATGTTACATAGGTACGATATTTCCCATACAAGTCACCCTCCAAAAGTTGCATGCAAGTTTACATACTAATGTAAAATGCTTAAATCTATCCCATTTAATTTGTGTAATACGAAATATTTTCGCGTGAGTCGTTAATATAGATGTTAATTGACCATTTTACCTTTTGATTGTTTAAAAAATATTGCCATGCCTAATGGCTTGCAGTTAACCCTCTACAGGAAACCTTAAATGATGGTCCGTTTCGGAAACCTGATCTTCGGAAATTTGATCTTCTGTATCTCATGATCCTGACTTATTAGAAGATCGGTGTCTTCAGCATAGTTGTTGAGTAGATCAAGGACTTGAAGAAGCTGGACCATTTAATTCGGAATTTCACATATAGGTGGCACTAGTGAGCATGTAAGCATCAAGTATTTGAGCACATACATATATATCAAGATCCTGACCACATAGGAATTTGGTGTCACCAGCAAAGTTGTTTATTAGATAAAGTGTTTACTAATGAAGGACCGTTTTTTTTTTGAAAATTTCACGCATAGATGGCGTTGCTGAGCGAGCAAATTTTATATTTAAATATCTCAGGATCTTGATCACGTAGAATGATGGTATCTTCGGCAAAGTTGTTGAATTGCTCAAGGACTGACAGATGCCGGTCCGTTTGATTCGGAAACTCACACATAGGTGGCGTTAGTGAGCATGTAAGTATTAAGTATATGATCACATTTATAACAAGATCCTGACCACATAGAAATTTGGTGTCTTCGGCAAAGTTGATTATTGCGTCAAGTGTTTATTAATCATGGACCGTTTGTTTGAAAATTCTACACATAGATGGCGCAACTAATGGTGCATATTATATATTTCATGTATCTCAGGATCCTGAGCACCTAGAAAAATAATATCTCCTGCAAAGTTGTTCGGTAGGTCAAGGATTTACCGATGATGTGCCGTTTGATTTGGAACTCCACATATAGATGGCGTTACTGAGCACGCATTTTTCATATATCTCATATATCTCAGGATTCTGATCACTTAGAAAGATGAAATCTTCGGAAAAGTTGTTGCGTAGGCCAAGCACTAACAGACCATGGGCCGTTAAATTTGGAAATTCGCCATACGAAACATGGGGTCTTCAGCAAAGTTGTTCAAGGTAGGTCAACGACTTACGATTAAATAGGCCGTATAATTCGGAATTCCATATGTAGGTGGCGGTACCGACAAACCTGTTAAGGTACCGAGCATGCAAATTTATCATAGCATGTGTCTCAGGATTCATTGCCATACATTTCAGGTTGTTATTCTAAAATATTTATGAATTTACACGTGACGTAAACCTTCAACGAACGTAAATATTTCATGACTGAATGGCAAATTTGATTCAAATTTACATCCAACTTACAGTTCGAGTTGATTACACAAGATGTCTGACCAGGTACGTAGAAATAGTTTCACATTTATCATTTATTTCACAATTTGGTGAAATGGCCGTGAGGTAAAGTCCATGCCTCTCAATCAGCAGATCAGTATTCGTATCCTGTGCTGTGTGATATACAATTTGCTTGCTCACTGACGCCACCCATGAGCAAAATTCATATTAAAACGACTCATCATTCATAAGTTTTTGCAACTTATTTGCAGAATCTTCAATTTGTCTAAGTAATATGAATCCTGATGTAAAAAAGATTCAAAATATGTATGCTCACTAGCGTCATATAGTGACAGAGGTTCGAATCAAACGGTCGACTATCTGTAAATTCTTGACCAAATAACTTTGCTTAAGATGTTAAGAGACGGTTAGAGAGTTATTAAGATCTTGGGATAATGATGATTAACCTGGGCTTGTTAGGGGAATATCTGTAAATAAAAGAAAATCGGGTTAAGTACGGTTCCTTTGAATTCCACTAAGAATTTGCATCCTTTGACAGATACGTATTTCGACCTCAACTGTAAGGTCGTCTTCAGTGTCTTGTACTTGACTCGACTCTCGTACAAGACACGTCAAGTACAAGACACTGAAGACGACCTTACAGTTGAGGTCGAAATACGTATCTGTCAAAGGATGCAAATTCTTAGTGGAATTCAAAGGAACCGTACTTAACCCGATTTTCTTTTATTTATCTTGGGATATTTGAAGCATATAATTTGCATACTCAGTAGCGCCACCTACGTGTGAATTTCCGAATTAAATATTGCATTATCTGTATGTTCTTGACCTATGAAACAGCTTTGGCGAACACACCATCTTTTTATGTGATCAGGATCCTGAGATATATGAGATGTAAAATTTGCATGCTCACTAGCGCCACCTATGTGTGGAGTTTCAAATCAAACAGCCCGTCATCTGAAAGTACTTGACCAACACAATAACTTTCTACAATAAATCTACATGCTCACTACCACCACCTAGTGTTGGAATTTCGCATCAATCGGTTCATTATCTGTAAGCGTCCAACTGAGCAACTTTCCCGAAGACGTGACGCTTCTACAAGCTCTAAATCTTTCGATAAATGCGTTTGTAGACATTATATTACTAAATTGTTAATGCAAAATGGCGCCATCTAGTGGGGAAATTTCGAATTAACCAATACACCACAAGATGGCGCTTGACTTACCGAACAAATTTTCCGAAGACATGAATATTTTAAAACAACAGAATAAGAAGATATAGAGAATTCAATTTGGGGTCCAAATGGACCCCAGGTATACAGAATCGCCCGGTTCAACTTTAACATGGAATAAAAACCAAAGTATGCCATTAAATCAACTTTATTTTTGTGGAGCGGACCTGGTGTGGTGGTTAGAACACTTGACTGTCACGCCGAGGACCTGGGATCGAATCCCACTCCCGACATACTCACAAAATGTGGGTTCTTCCTTCGGAAGGGAAGTAAATCGTGGGTCCCGAGATGAACTAGCCTAGGGTTAAAAATCTCGTTGATACAGACAAAAAAAACTTTATTTTTGCTTAAATAATAGAACTAGGTCTAGTTTGAAGGTATTGCAAAAATGAAGTAAATATGTTATACCAAACTTGTTTGCCGTTACTCCAAAGTTGCCTGGGGTCCAAATGGATCTCAGGTATCCATTTAGAGGGTTAAAAAGCCCAAAATCGAATATTATACCCTGTAAATGGAGGGGTATAGCTTAAAATTGTGACGTGCTGGAGCAAATCTGAGTCCAGATTCGGATTCAGCGGCCCAAAATCTGTCAGATACACATAAGTTAGCTCTTGAGACAAAAAACTGTTGCGCTGTGTTATTGTTACATATCAGAACTGTCAACTGTCAGAACTGAAGATCTGAAATGATAAGTAGTTTGGTGCATGGTTTGTTAGTGGTTAGAGCAGTCTATAGAAACCGTTGTAAATAGGACCACCAGGGCCCATATAGCCGAGGCGGTAAACGCACGGGTATTCAGCATGACCATGCTGAGGGTGACGGGTTCGATTCCCGATCGGTCCAGGATTTTTTCGTAAAGGAAATTTCCTTGACTTCCTTGGGCATAGAGTATCTTCGTGCCTGCCACACGATATACACATGCAAAAATGGTCATTGGCGGAGGAAGCTCTCAGTTAATAACTGTGGAAGTGCTCATAGCATACTAAGCTGAGAAGCAGGCTTTGTCCCAGTGAGGACGTTACGCCAAGAAGAGAGAGAGAGAGAGAGGACCACCAGTTTAAGGTAAATCTTCTGATCGAATTAGACTATGGGGGAATATGCCTTGAAAGAGGGAGATGCCTTAGCGGTGGAAGGAAAATCATACCGGAAATAGATGATGTCCGGAGGAATCCCAATTACTTCTGTGCTTCTTAACGTTCGTTGAAAGACTGATCTCTGAAGTTCTATCATATTGCTATTTTTAAAGCCTACTTTGCTGTTCTATCAACTCATCTGTACATTCTATCCTTCTCAACAACATGGTGTACAATATGTAGAAAATTATATCTTCCGGAAAACTGACAGTTTTTGTTTAATACGTAATTCAAATCGTTCTAAAGCGTTAACAAATCGATCTAGTACTCTACATCAATTTGATCATGTGAAAGAATGATAAGAATGACGTCACATCCCGAGTAGAGGAAAAGAGCTCAATAATAGCATATTTTGATATTGAGATCAAAAAGTGATATGGGTTTGATTAACATAAGAGATAAAAGATCTAAAAATAAAATCATTAATTTATTCCTGGAACATCATCATCATATCATATTTAGATTGTGTAAGATCTAATCAATAGCAGCGAGCTATTCGTGTGATCTTGAAATATCAAATTTGATTTTGTTCAGATGTTCCAGGAACATTTTTTCGATATTATTTTTAGATCTTTTATCGCTTGCTTATATCAATCAAACCAATATCTCGTTTTGATTGTCAATATTTCACCTCTACCCGGGATGCTCAACAGATATAACGTCTCGCCTCAAAAGAGGGAAGCTGCGGATGGAATTCCTACCGGGGTTAGCAATAATGTCTCGTTTTGGAGGAGGAAGACGCCAAAGCGGCAATTCAAAATATGACCAGCAGGTAATAAGAATTTGTGCAACTTTCAGATAAGTAGTGATAATTTATTACGGATTAGGCCTGGTTCGTGTTCAAAAAGAATCGCTCGATGAATTCCTTGATCGGTTCCTGGTAGAAATGTCTATGGAGAAAAAAAAACCTTATTGGAATGGTCATATACCCAAGAACGGGGTGTTTCGAGCTAAAATTCTTAGAGAATTATCAAAAAGGTAGATTACGGGCGAAAAAGAAAACGAAAATAACTTTAGGGGGGATTTTCTCGCATATTTACAAAAAATATGAGGAACTTTCTGAAGATGCATCAGAACATTTTTTCCGGGAAAGGTTGAGAAGGAGCTCAAAATGTCAAGTCAACTAAAAGTTCATTATTTGTTAAAGGCGATGTGGTAGTTTGATATAAAACTCAGTAGGCCATGCTTATCTGAAGGATTATTATTATCAGAATTGTACACGGAATTGTCAACTGAACAAGTGCTACAGTTTCTTTCATAAATTCCAATCGACGATGTTAGAATAAACCCTCTGATGTCATATTTTTTCCTAAAATTACACTAAAAATTCCACTATTTTTTTTTTCTTTAATAAAATTCATTAATTTTCTCTATAACTCCTACTTTTTCAAAGCTGGTCTATGCATTGGATTATCAATACGGATATGGCTGGTTTGATTCCTGGATCGATCTAGCTAATTTCTGGTGGATTTTGTTTTTTTACTCTGGGCATGATGTATTATTATGATTGCTAAACCATGCGCAAATTGACACTATTGCAGCCAAAGACAGTTCATACTTTCTCAATCAACTTTTAGCATTTGTATTAGCATTGAGCAAGTCTCACAAATTCGTTCGCTCCCTTATGTGATTTGCATCTTTCCCGTCCGTTACCTAAGAACATAGATTAGAGCTAATCATTGATTCTATGAACAAGATTGATGCAATCTTCCAAAAGTTGAAAGTCGTCCTGGCCACCTCCTTGCGACAGCTGAGAGATGAGAAAGGAATATTAGTCGGACACCTTAGAAAGGTATGTACGTCCTCTTAGGCCTAGATGTCACGGGAGTTTGGTTGTTATTAGAGGCAGGGTAAGAAAAAACTTCACGGAAATCACGTGAAAATGGTGACGAATTCCGGCACCCGGATAAGATTAAGACAAACTCTCACAACACTTGTGAATCATCACACTTAGAATAAATTACAGTATTCGGTGAAAAAAATCACCGAAACTGGTCTGTAAACAAGCAAACTACAGTATTACGGCGAAATCGATGAAATTGCAGCAGAAAATCGGTGAAATCTAAGAAATCACCGAAGAACCGGTGAAATCAGACAAATTTACAGGAGACCTGTGAATATTTTACCGTACAGATCGGTGATGGGACTATTTTACCGTACTACTGTAAAATGCGTTTGACAGCCACGCCGGCAGCTTCGAGTATCAGTTCTATTA
Organism: Aedes albopictus; assembly: GCF_035046485.1. Taxonomy (NCBI): domain Eukaryota; kingdom Metazoa; phylum Arthropoda; class Insecta; order Diptera; family Culicidae; genus Aedes; species Aedes albopictus. The sequence continues at coordinate 1,448,286 of NC_085138.1, read as the reverse complement.
GAATTTGCGCATCATATCCAAGCAAGACTCTTTTGTACAGTGGCAGCAAGTGTGGTTCCTGATCAGAATGTCAAGTATTCAATCCCATCATCGACGTTTTTTTATGAAAATATTGTTTTTTTGTGCTCGCATAAAATCGCCGTAAATTTGTAAAATTTACCGTACGTTCAGTGATATTGAGAATTCATTTGTAAACAAACATACCGAATGTTCTGCAATTTTAACGGTAAATTTGTAAAAAGTACCGAACGTTCCGGTAATTTTGACAGATGCATTTTCCTGAGATTCGCAGTACGTTCGGTGGTTTGAAAAATCACCGAACTTTTTACCGTACGTTCAGCTGTTGAGATTACGGTAAAATTTTACCGTAATCCGTCATTTTTTCTAAGTGTGATCCTACTCAACACTACGTGATCCGCTAAATCGTTAGTTAAAAAAATATGTTGAATACCGAAGATCAATTTGCAAGTACGATGAAAAATTTGGGGAAGGCATAGCACCACCAGCCGTTTCTCAATGCGGTCGGCCATTTTCAAAACAGCGTGGATCAAAGAAAACGCGTAACAGTTTCAAAAACGCAGCCGCTCGCGTGGCTAGCCTGCTATGATCTCCAACCAATGTATCAATCAAATGCAGCCAAATTTCATCTCCTTTCATGTACAGGGGATAGACAAAATGATCGGGACAGGCAAAATGTTGCCTTCTTAAAAAATATTCAGATAGCTGTAACTTTTCGAAAAGTGCATCAAACATTCTCAAATTTTTACTGTACTGAAAGTGGATCAACTAGTTATGTATCAGTGGACAAAATTTGAAAAAGATCGGGCTATTCTGCACGAAGTAATAAAGATTCTAGAAAAAGGTATATTTATCCGATAGCCAACTTTGAGCTGTTATATCTCCGGATTCAATGAACCGAATGCAATGAAATTTTCTCCATTTACGACTTATATAATGAGCTCTGAAAAACGTTTGACTCAACTTGAAATTATTTACAAGAGAAAAAGTTATAGCGGTTTCATTTATTTTATGATTTTTTAGTAAATTGGTTCATTTTTAATATGCATCCCATTACTTTTTCAATGAATTCCCGGCTATGTTGTTACTTTCTTTCAAAACATATTTATATTCAAGACAATCAGAGGGAATATAAATGAACTATAATTAGTATCTTGAATTTTTAAACGATGTTGAAATTTAAGAAAATTTGGTGATTTATTAGAAAAATAATCTAATCGTTATAATTTTCTTCCGTGTTAAGAATTTTAAGTTAAGTCAAAAGTTTTTCATAGCTCATTATATAAGTCATATATGGTCAAAATTTCATTGCATTCAGTTCATTGAATCCGGAGATATAACAGCTCAATGTTTGCTATCGGATAAATATACCTTTTTCTAGAACCTTTATAACTTCGTGCGGTATAGCCCGATCTTTTCCAAATTTTGTCCACTGATACACAACTAGTTGATCCACTTTCAGTAAAAATTTGAGAATATTTGATGCACTTTTCGAAAAGTTACAGCTATTTGAATATTTTTTGAGAAGGGAAAATTTTGCCTGTCCCGATCATTTTGTCTATCCCCTGTATTTATGTATGTACATATTATCTACTAAACACGTAGTCTATGTTGAAGTAACTTAGTTTTTTCTATAAATGCTCAAGACAGAACGTTTTAAATTAGAAAAGGTCTCTATGCCAGTCGCTATAACTTTTACCGGAATATCATTCCGGGAACTAATATCCAGAGAGGAAATGAAAATTATCCTAATCAAGTCTTAATTTTGCTAAGGAAAGCCCAGGATTATATTATTAGCATATCCCGTGTTGTATTCAATTATCAGCAGCAGCACTCAAAACACTTCCGTTTCCCGATTCGCCTCAGATGCTGTAGGTTTCTTTTTTTATGCAGGATGACAAACTTTTCCCATTCCCGAAAGTTTATATTGCCCCAAGGGAAATTAAGTAATGAACATGCTTGCTCGCTATCATCCAGCGACCGTGCGCCTCCATCCCCCACAGCAAAAGCTCTACGCCAATGGTTCCCAAACTTGTCCGAGCAATCGCCCCCTTGAAGCTGTTGAAAAATATTTTCACCCCCCTAAGTTTGCATTTTTTGAAATAAGTTTCAAAATTTTGGAATTGTATAAAAATCTATAAATTCTGTCTATTCCGTAGGTTACTGGAACAAAGTTTTCTTATTTTCACTGTATTTTTTGATTTTTTGAAAATGTTTTGACGCGCCAAAAAATTTTATTACCTTTTCATTCAACTTCCAGTCTATAATTTATAAAACAGAATAGTGACTAAATAACTTTATATTATATTTATATTTTTGGAGAATTTTAAGAAAATGATAGTCTGTAATAAATATGCCAAAAACAAAACAAAAATCTTTCAAGTAGAGTGGCAAATATCAGCAATTTTACCAAATATGTAGACGTAAAATGTCATCTTGATTATCAACTTCGAATAACGAGAAATTTGTAAAATGAAACCTGAAAAAAAATCATTAAGTTCCGAATTTTGTTTCAAATTCTAGCACAAAATCTCAGAATACATGAAGCTTGAAGAACTCTGGTAAAAACAAAATACTTTCATAGTTTTCCTATATCCTGAAATATATGAAAGCATTAAGAAAAAAAAATCGCGTTTTGAATTCACACCTGAGACAAATCAAGGACAGACAAGTTTCGTATTTCTTGATACATAAAGAATCATTTCGTTGCAAATTTCCATAATTACTTCATTTTCAAAAAAATATCAGTTAACAAAAGTGTAACATGCTTCTCATTAAATAAATGTTAAAATTTCAAACATGTATTAAGTATTAAGTGCATTAGGTAGATTTATTATTTTAAATCAGATGTTATTTAATAGTTCGCAATTTTCAACCGTGGCTGTGTTTCCAAAAAAAAAAAACAAAAATTGTTATTTTAGAAGAGAACTGAAGAGCTTCCACTGAATGGCTGATGACTCAAAAAAGAACATGATCAAATTCTCCGAAATAATTGGACTTTGGTTAAGATTTGATTTTCAAAGTGATTTTTTCTATAAACAATTATAACCTCTTGAAGGGGAACTTATTCTATTTATTGGTAAATGTGTTCTATTCATCATGGGATGATATATTAAGCCTGTTCAATCCAAAATTGACATAAAAATTTTCCCAATCGAGCTGAATTTTTCGACCAAGGTTCGGACAATTCTAATGACAAAAACTATTCTTGACGAAGAGACCAAACTGTCAAAAAATACCTGAAATCACTCTAAATGAAATGGTTTTTGAAGAATCGCCCCCTTGTTGGATTTTTCGCCCCCCAATTTCTAATTTTAAAATTTTCGCCCCCTTTGATATCGTTTTCGCCCCCTAGGGGGCGATTTCGCCCACTTTGGGAATCACTGCTCTACGCTCTCTAAAATCTTCGCCTACTTAGCCCACCCACTCTCCACGCGCCGACTACGACCGACGCCAGAACCATCCGTTTCATATGCAAATAAAAAACAACAAAATCAAAAACATTCGCACCGCCGCCGCCTGCGATTGCAGCAGCAAAAAACTCGATCAGCCCATTCTTTTCCCATCTAATCTTCTAGAGATGTACCACAATGGAAGGAATCACCATAAAATAGCGCGATTACGTGCACCGGGATCCCTCTGTGAAACCGCACGGACACCAACCAACGACGACGACCGTGTTGTGTGCCGGAAGTCATACATGCCCGTTTGCCATTTTCCGGCGTCGTCCGAATCCATTTTCGATATTGGATTGCTGCTCACTCATGGGTTGTAGGAGGTTACGAAGCGGCAAACGTGGACAAAAACAAAACAAAAAAGAATCCCACTACCGCAACAAGGGCGCTGCGGCAAAAGCTAAATGTGAGTGTCAAGCGGCGTAGTTGGAAGGTTCCGATAGGGGATGATGTCCACGTGTTTTTTTTGGTTTTATATTATATAAACAATAAATACTTCAATTCACGTGCTATGACTTTGATGTGGTACATTGGAACCTAAATTCACGCAACATATTTCGAATAGCAGGTACTGCTTGTCATATTTCTTTCGCGTTCGCCATTTTTTTTCTTTTGTAATTCCGCTGACGATTTGGCCGATACTTCGTTATCCGAATAGTTCTTTTCTTCCACTAGTGAGAGAGTACGTTATTGTTTTTGTGAAGAAGTTGTTTCAATTTTTCTAGACGAATATTGAAACGGTTGGTGGCGCTACGTCATCCGAGTGGTTTTGCGCGTCTTGTATGATCGTTTGGATGTGAAGACGTTCCTATGGGGATAGCAATGCTACACAGTTCGGAAAAAAACCCATAAAATTATGACGTCCTAGGCTACTTCATCTCGGGACCAAAAGTGTGAGAACAAAGTGAAAACAATTATCGGACTGTGGAGCAGCTTTGGAGTATTGGCAAACAAGGTTAGTTATATTATATTGACTCCATTTTTGCCATAGGGCACTGCACTGTTTTGATTTTGTATGGGATTTTGACGTTTCGTGGCCTTGTTGTTTACAAAATTTCTATAAGAGTGAAAGAGAAGGAGAGAATTTCAAGCAGTGCCCTATAGCTTCAAACTAGACCTAGGCCTACTAATTCAGCAAAAAAGAAGTTAAATTAATGGCATACTTTGATTTATATCTCATGTCGAAGTTGAACCGGGTGACTTTGTATACCTGGGTCCATTCGAACTCCTCTATATTTTCTGATTCTGATGCTTTAGAATGTTCATGTCTTCGAAAAATGTGTTCGGTAAGTCAAGCGCAATCTGAAGGTGCATTGATTCATTAGAAATTTCCCTAGTGGATGGCGCTAATAGTCATAGAAAATATATTGATTCAATGCATTCAAGCGAAATAATCAGAAGATTTTGAGTATTTATAAGTATAGGAAAGTTGCTAAGTAAGTCAAGCGCTAACAAATGATGAACCATTTGATTCGATATTCCACCACAAGATGGTGCTAGTCAGCATGCTAATTATATGGCTCATATATCGCAGAACTCTGCTGACATAAAAATATGGTGCCTTCGAGATAGTTTTTGTGTAGATCAACTAGAATGACTTTGGGTATTATTGGTAGGTTTGTTTTTTTCGTCATGGGGGTTTTTTGTCGACCTAGTTGCCTGAAATTTGGTCATACATTTTAGCTTGGTTGGGAAGCTCAAATCCTGAAATCCAACATTGAGTTCAAGGTGGGAAACAAAACCTCTCAATCGCTGAATATATGGTAGCAAATTTCACTGAACATCTGTGAAGTGTTATCGTTTATCTGTCAAACTTTCGGTACAACTTCATATATTTTACTGTTTTTTTCGGCAAAAATGTTGAGATTTCAGACAACCATTATCGAAGTCGGTGATTTGTTCTAGCTGTGTAGGTGGCGCTAATGACATTTTTTGATTTTTTTTTAATTTCAAACTGTCATAACTCTTGAACCAATTTACTAATTTGCAATTTTTTTCATAAATGATAAAAAGTTCAATTTTTTATGATTTAAACAATATTGGACCAAAACGACTGTATTATTTATTTTTTTAACGAAAGCATAACTATTTTTACACAACATATTAAAAAATTAGAAATGTTCTTTAAGCCGTTTCTGGGCTGCATTTTTTTTTTCAAGTTTTGTATTCATGACCAATGACCATGCGTCTTCTTCATCCCTTTTAAATAAGTCCTCCATAAATTCTGTCTGATTCTTCTACGGAAGTTTTCTCTTAGAGCTCTTTTTAAGATTCATTCAGGAGCTCTTTCTGGAATTCCTCCAGAAGTGTCTCCAGAGATTGATCTAAGAATTCTTTCCAAGATTTCACCAGAGGTTCCTTCGAGGGATTCCCAGGAGTTCATACTGAAATTACCCCAGCAATTTCATCTTGTGTTTCTGGGAATCCTCAAGAATTCTTTCATGGATTCGTCAAGAAGTTCCTTTTAGGATTTCCTTTTTTAAGTAATTCTCCAACAGTTCCTTCTGGTAATTCTTTGAAAGTTTCTTCTGTGATTTTTCAAGGAGTTCTTTCTGAGATTCTTCAAAGAGTTCCTTGGAGTCTTTCTTGGATTCCTCCAGAAGCTTCTTTGAAGATACCCTAATGAGTTTCTTTACGGAAACCTCCCAGAGCTCCTTCTGGGATTCCTCTAAAATTTTCCAGGATTGAGCAGGAGTTGCCTCTGGGATTCATTCAAGAGTTCCTTCAAAGATTCCTTCTTCTGAGACTTATTCCAGTATTCGCCCAGCAGTTTCTTCTGGAATTCACTTTTTCATTTTAGAATTCTTACAAGAGTCTTCTAGGATTTTTCAAGTAGTTGCTTCTGAGATTTCGGAGTGACTCTGGAATACTCCGACGCGATTCTATATGGGCGATTCAAATGATATTTTTCCATGGGACTATCAAGAACTTTTTCTGACGTTCCCTCTGCATGCATCTGGGAATACCCGGAATCCTCCAGAAATTATTTTTGCTTATCTTTTGCTAGGAATAGGGCTCCTACTCCTACTATTTCCGGGGACTTCCAGATGGAATCCCTGGAGAAATTCCTGAATAAGTTCTAGGTGGAATCCCACAAAAAGTTTTTCGTGTATGAAACCAAGAAAGAATTCCTGGAATTTCTAAAGGAATGGATGGAAGGAACTTCTTTAACAATCCCGGAAAGAGTTTCTGGAAAAAATCCAAAGTAAATTCCTGATGGAATCTCACAAGGAACCTTCTAGTGTAATCTCCGGAGAAAATACTGAAGGAAATTATTAGTATAGAAGAATTATGTTAACCCTTCAGGACGCGCGCTGTTGTAAAAAGTACAACACTACCAAAAAACCTCGCTCATCGTATACAGCGCGAGCGCGGTGCAGTTTCGGTTGCTTCATGGCACGTCCTGAAAGGTTAAGGAATTCTTCAAAGAGTTCCTGGAGTAATCCCGATATGAGTTGATGAAAAAATCCCATTAGAAATTCTTGGCGAAATCCATGAAAGACCTCCTGGATCAATCCCAAAAAGCGCTCTTGAACGTATCTTCGACATCCTGGAGGAATCTAGGAAGGAATTCCTGGAAGAATCCCGAGATTTCTCAGATGATACTCCAAGAAAACTCTTGAAGAATTCCTAAAAGGAAGGAGTGAATTCCGAAAGGAATTTCTGCAAGAATACCGGTTCAAATTTCCAGAAGAAGGATTATTGGATTGGATGAATCCAATGTATCCGTAAAGGAACTATGTCATGTACCACCAAACAAATGACAGGACAGTTACAGTTAGACCAAACTTAAGACCAAAAACGATCAAAGATTATTCATCCTGAAGGAGGCTTTAACCCCGTGTCGAAATGTTGGGCAAGTAATAAACATCGTTTGGTAATGCAAGACTGCGTAGCCATTTTTAATGATAAATTGAAAGCATTTTTCGTATTGTGTCTATCGAGAAGCAGAAATAAGTTTAATTTTGAACCAAAATGTAAGCGATGCATGTAGTTAGGAAAAGTAGCCTGTAATCAAGCCTGTAATACATAAACAAAAATTTTGGTATTATCCTTAACGATAATTGCATTCTAGTTTCAGTTTTTACTGAGACAGCTTCTGAAGTTGTAATAAAAGCACTTTTAATAAAAATAAGAGACTTTTTAAAAAACGGCGAATTGTTTTGGTAGATTCTAGCAAGAACTCTCGCTAAAGTTTCTAAGGAACTATTCAAGTAAGCTGTAGATTCTAAAGTGTAGAATCTTTAAAAACAAATAAGGAACGGATAGTGGGTTCTTGATAACTTATGTGGAGGGAAACTTAAAAAATCTCGTGAAAAAGTTTGCATTAGTTCTCCTTTTGCATTATGATCATTTTTGACCCAGACCGTACACTACGAAAGTAAGTAGTAAGACAGTAAGACAATAGTAGAGTAAAGTGGGGCAAAAGTTCGAGTGGGGCAAGAGTTTCTTTGGAAGTTTTTGAGCTCAATTTAAATTATTTCTTTCAGGTGTCAAGGTTGTTCGAAGCCTTTTTGAAAAAGAGTCTTGCACTCCAAAAATTATGAAAATTGATCAATATTTCGAAAAAATTATGACAAAATGTTGGTTTTTGATCAAAAAATTGTAATATGCGATGGTCCTTCCAACGCATGGAATGGAATTGTAATGAAATCGAATTCGATATTTTATTTTGGGGCGTAACTTGGTATATTTTGAAGATGCTTTAGCATGTATAACTTTTTGCAAAAAATATTTGGAAATCATATTTTACACATAGCGGGGCAAAAGTTCGAATTGTGGGGCAAGAGTTCGAGCCATATAGCAACTTTAGGTAAAAACCTAAAATTCTGCAAAATGTACATATCTATATATATAAAAATGCAGTGGCATACGTGGGACCGCGCATAACTTGCGAACGAATGGTCCGATTTTCATCGTTTAAGTTTTGTTCAGTTTGTTTTCACCCAAGGAAGGTTTATGAGGCAAAAAACATGGCAAAATAGAGAGTTTTTGAAAATTGGGTTTTCATGCATTTTGAACGGGGACTTGGGCTTGACTGAGGACTTGAAACGTCAAAAAACGCAGTAGGCAAGACAAAGTTTGCCGGGTACAACTAGTTATCTCTAAAAATGATGGAATTAGTGAGAAAGTTCGATCAAAGTTGAAAAAAAAATGTTGTTTCATCTGAATTTGGCGGAAAACTACTAATTTTTGGTGTAGTAAATTTAACCCTGATTTGGGTAAAATCCAGATCGAACTTTAAAGTGTATTTCAGTTCCCACATCAAATATCAATTGGTTTTAGGTATTCAGATTACCAAAGTGTCAAAATCATGTGCTATGGTTAGTGAAATTCCTCAAACACTAGATTCGAACTTTTGCCCCAGTGGTGGGGCAAGAGTTTGAATAAGACACACACTTACAAAAAGTGTTGTAACTTAAAATTGAAAAGACATTTGGCGTAACTTTGTTCGGCAAAGTTTTAGCTCATGGATGGTAGAATCACCACACGGTATTCATTTATTTTTATCTGCTTCGATTTCTTGAAAAAAGTTGAATTTTCAACTAAGGTCGAACTTTTGCCCCACCTTACTCTAAGTTTCAACATGTGTTTTTACTACTGAAAGTGCTTTTTGAAGATTTTCAAGAGTACATCTAAAGAAATCACTGGAAAAAATCATTTATCTTTTTCGGAGGGGAGCGCAAAAAAGTGAAATCTCCATACAAATTGCTCAACTTTGACTCTCCAGAACTCTTAGATTTCCCAACAAAACAACAATTGTTGATGATGATTAACCTGGGCTTGTTAGGGGAATATCTGTAAATAAAAAGAAAATCGGGTTAAGTACGGTTCCTTTGAATTCCACTAAGAATTTGCATCCTTTGACAGATACGTATTTCGACCTCAACTGTAAGGTCGTCTTCAGTGTCTTGTACATGACTCAACAATTTTTCAACAATTGTCCTTCGTTTCGTCCTCTTTATCTTTCGATTTCTAGCTTTGGCTACCTAGATGAATTGGAAATAAAAAAAAAACACGACAGATAAAACTTGTTTATGTTTTACGAATTTTGTGCACTTTTACTTCAACTTGCTTTGGTAATTCTCACATGCAATGTAATCAAAAGTTTATTTACGCACATACAATTATAAGTAATGACTCAATTATAAAAATAAAGACTAAACATATGAAAAAATATGCAAAACTGTTATTGCTCAACAGCACAATTGTGCTGGTTCGTCACGAAAGAGTTATACAGAGTTTGAGGATCTTCGATGCATAAAAGTTTAAAAAAAACTGGTGAAATATTAAAAAAAAAACAACGAAGTTCTAGGAGTAATATTGTTAATAATTCTCGGACAAAAATCCGTGATTGACGTCTGTTTTGAAGGTCCCACATTGGATACCAGTAACGCCTAGCAACGCCACTGCTGAGCACACGGAGGTTATCCCATAAATGCACCCGACCGGGAAAAATAGGAATACCCAAATAAAGCTCTTCCATTTCGCATACATATTGACAGAAAAGGGATTTGCTCGGGCTTGTTCGTCCCTTTGGGTGTTCGCCATGTTCGCCACAAGATGAAAATCTCACCATGATTTCATCATGACCCACCAACACTCAGCAGGCGAGCGGTGGTTATCGATGAGAAAATGACCCACCCGCCTCCATCCCAGCAGATTGCTAGGACCATCCCTCTCGTTAGGCATACATATTTCATATCGGTAAATTGCTCGCCCTCCCGAAAATGGACCCAAAGTGATAAAATTCTACAGTTCCATCAAAACCCTCAGTCCCTACATCAGGTGTCATTCCAAGGCGTATTGCGATGCGATGATTGCTGAGGTGATGGCGGTGAACCAAGTAGGCCAAGTGCAAAAATCAATTCGACCATTCCTACACCCTCTCTCGTTTCTTGAGTGCTTTGGTTTACTTTTTTTTTTGTTCATCCTGTTTGGGTTCTACCACGGTTTTTACTACGATAGAACACGACGGCGACGATTGGGGGCACGTTGTAGAACACACAGCTGCGCAATAGGACCCTCTGTGTGTGTTTCGAGCCAGCTCCAATAGAGGAAGCACGTTCTTGCACAACGAAGGTGCAACTTTTTCGCGAATAAAATGTGAAAATGTGAGACGGTGTAGTGTTAATGTTTTGAAGTATCCTGCATTTCGGAAGATGGAAGAATTGGAACACGTTTTACGATAAAATGTGGAAGGATCCAGATTTTATCATGTTGTGGTATATCGTTCAGTACTAACAATGGTTAAAATGCAAAAAATGTAAATATTATGTGCATTCTGCTGTTCATCTTACATAACTATTTAAGAACGGTTGTTTAAAAAGTTAAGTGAAACAAGTTAAAGAAAATGTTATTAGAAGTATCTCCGGAAGATGACTACAATATTTTCATGTTCCCCAAAAGCCCAAAAAACTACTCATCGAAGCTGTTTGTAACACAAGGAAAATCGATCGTTACGTTATGTGCGACGGCATACATACAATAATCGTAACTCGGTCGCAGTACATAGAGTAGGCAAAAAAGGCACCGCATCGCGTACATCGTGCTCCCAGGAGTCGAGCGGTTTGGATGGCTTACATGTCATGGAAAACAACATGTGCCATCTCTTATCATCTGCCAGCAACGACAACGACAAACGCACAGAATGATTTGTCACAAATGTTGTGGTTGCGTCTCGCACGGAAGATGCACTGCAGAGCTCCTTCGATAAAGGCCATCATCGCGCACGACGACGGCATAGATTGCTTTGATTTATGCTGGTAGCAATACTATCTGCACGAGAAACGACCGTAATCATAGTTGGCACAGGTCGCCGCAATGACGACGGCTATGATGATGATGATGATGACGATTCAGAGTGGAGGAGCCGGAAGCCGCATATAGTAAAGTAGGTACCGACTAGTGCAGAGTAAAGTATAGCATTAGATATGGAAGAAACCCTCGGAATACGATAGCCAGCGACGACAACGGCAAGTGTAGGTCACGTTTGATAGGAAAACGAAAAGCTCTGTTGGTTTTTGCTCTGTTGGTTGACAATTTATGTGCGGATTCGTGAAAAAGCAATTCCGGATGCGAGAACCAATGTCCAAATAAATCTTTTGAAGTTGGAGACCTGATAGCGGTACAGCGGGGAAATCCAATTTCGTGATATTTCCGTATTTACGACACTGTGGTCGTACTACTTATTGATGAACAACACCCAAAATTAGATATTGAGCGTGAATTACTACCACAATACAAGGCTAATAAGTTGTTGAATAAATCAGGTCTCTCGCATCTCTTATCGCAGATCGGTAATATTCGACAAAAGTATGTACACAGTGCATTGGAGAAACTGAAATTAGAATTTTTTCAAGTTTTTGCTGCTGGTATTGTCATGCTATAAATGCAGCTTTTGTTTCATATTCGCAATTGGACTTTTATGCGATTAAATTTTACAACCTGACATATCGACTTGATATTATTATATAACTTTTGGAATAAACTTAAAATCTTTCAGCTCAGGTGAGATTTGAACTCACGACCCTTATTCGCTAGACAAGTGCTTTACCAACTAAGCTACCGAGCCAATTAATGACCCGGCAAATTGTTAGAATTGAACCTTATGACAACTAAGTTGCCGGGTCATTAATTGGCTCGGTAGCTTAGTTGGTAAAGCACTTGTCTAGCGAATAAGGGTCGTAAGTTCAAATCTCACCTGAGCTGTGGATTTTTCCCCAATTTAACTAATAATTTACCCATCTGTACACGCAAAACAAGAAAAGCTACCAAAAATTGAGATATGCCTTTTCTACCAATTTATGTATTAAAAACGTACAGAAAATGTGATAAATCATAATCCATTCGTTGTATTAAGATGCGCTACACGGTTCCATAGCTTCCATACCACTACACACAAACACCTCCATTCAAACCCGAGAAGTTGAACCGGGTTGCGTCTAAAAATAACTTTCGCTTCGCTGCTGAGCTTCGCGTCCTATTGTCTACATGGAATTTTCCACTTGCAAACAGCAACCTGCTGGATGCGGGCTTTTCAGTGCACAATGGGTCTAGAGTCGTATTTACGAAGACAAAAATGTTTCTGCCAAGTTCTGCCATTTCTTTTTTTTTTTCATTATTGTGAAATGATTACGGTCAATCAAGTGTGGCTTATCCAAAAATCTGCTGATTAATTATTCTCTATACAATATCAGAATGTTTTACAAAGTTATAGCAAATTTACAAAAATAAAACATTCGATTGATTTGATTGATTTGTCTTTATTAAAGAGACTTTCAGCCCTTGGATAAAACATTCGAATCATTACAACTTTTCGGAAAGTATTCAATAAATTGCAACTTTTTTGCCTTTGGTCATATTTTAGTCGAGTCCAACGATACATGAAGACCAATACATTAGTCATAAACTTTCAAAATTTAATTTAATTCGGTTCGCTTAGTCCTAAGGTACAGTAATTTGATAAACGGAAGTCAAAAACTAGATATAGATAGAAGGGCTCTAATTTCGTGTAAAGTTGAATAATCAATCAAGCCCAAATTTGCACCAATTAAATCAAACTCGTTGAGGAACAAGTAATCAAAATAGTTTTGGTGGACTTTATAAAAGGATACAACTTGCTAAAAATGTTTTAGGCAATTTTAAAACTTAGCATGCTTTTGTATATACCACTAGGCGGTGCTAGAGGTCAAGCAAATTTTAAATTTAATATATCTCAGAATTCTGGTCACTTACAAAGTTGGTGTCTTTGACAATGTTGTTTGGTAGGTCAAGGGCTTACAGGTCATGGTCCCCCAGCCAACAAATTGATTCACATAACTCTGCTACTACTGTGCTAAGTGAACTCTTATCCGTCCAAAACACATTGTATAAGATGCACCAAATATGCTCTATTCGCACAAATTTGGAGGCCATATACGTACATTTTGAGAAGACCAGTTTGAGTTATATAATTTCAGGCGATTTCATTTCGTATGTAATATAACTTCGGTTTATAACTTTGCTTGGCAATATATACGATTTCATTTTCACATGTTCAAATAAAAAAAAACAAAGTTTTCAAGCATCGATTTTCCTACCTGCAGCTCATTAAGCAGATACCCTACCACTATGTCAATCACTGACTGTTGTAGGACGTGGAATTTAAGCAATTTTAAATAATTAGAGGGCTGGTCTGATTGGCTATAAGTATCAGTATTGGGTGATAATATTGTTCACTCAAACCCAGCCTACAAATTGGTTGACTTTACTCTGTCGCAACTTAGTAATGTGGATATTTATCAGTTCAAAAAGGATATTTATTAATCCAAAAAGAATGCAGTAATGCACAGATTTGCTGTATCCGTAGAAATTTTGGAGGTCATACGTGCACAATATCATTTTGATATATACAATTCCAGGCGATTTCTCTAGGCGTAATGTATTATTCCAAATAAAACTTGGATTGAGCTTTTATATGATTTCGTTTTCACAAACACTAAAATAATAACAAGTCGTGCCCGACTCTTGGTTAAAAGTGTGAAAGTTAGCAAAAATAGTGATAAAAATGCAGGCAAAGTGTGAAATAGATTTTGGTGTTTCGCGAATTCCTTCAATTATGCTGATATCAAGCTGTACAGCAGAAGCTGATTGCGAAAATCGTCGGGGAACGAGAGAAATATCTCCTAGAACAGCGCAGCTGCCAAGGCAGCTGCTGATCCACGATACGCCTGGACTGGTATTCGCACAGAGCTGCCCTTGGAGCTGCCAGTAGGACATTCAGGTAGGTGAATAATGAACTCGCCTGCATCTGTATTTTTTGATTTAAACCATGCGCCTAGCGAAATATTTCTAAAAACACTTTATTTTCATCATCCACTGGCTCTCTAATCAGACCCCCTCGCCGTATAATTTCATTTTTACAAATATGGCCCTATATATAATCTCGCATTGAAGATTACAATGGAGTCGTAACAAGTGCATTTGAAGTTGTTAAATAATGTTAACTTGAAGTTGTGTAAATGTTAACGCAAAGTTGAAGTTACTAATACTGCCAAATGAAATCGGATAAAATTGTGGGATTCGTATACGACTTCACCTAATCTGTTATTGCATCTTATATAATTCTAACTCAATTTGTTCATTAATATAACTTTAGACTAACATCCTTATATGACCTCTGGTTTGCTGGGCCACTTGTTTCGAAATTTTGCCACAAGGAAGCGCAAGTTACACATTTGCAAAATTATGGAAATGAATGTTTTTTTTCGTAAAGCAATCAAAAAGCTTTAATTTAGTTTTCTTTGAACATATTTAAGTCAAGTCAAAGGTTTTTCAAAGAGCTATATATTAGTCATATATGTGCAAAATTTCATTTCATTCGGTTCACTTAATCCAGAGATATAGCACTTTAACGAAGAACACTCAAATATGAAACATTTTACTAGAGTCGCTCCAACTTCATGTAAAACTATCCAATCGAGCTCAAATTTGTACCATTTATAGCTAATTAGTTGTGCAACTAGCAGATAAAATTTGAGAATATTCGCTACATATTATAGAAAGTTACAGGTTGCTGAATATATTCGAGATAATAAGTAAAAGATACATGCTTCTTCTAATTTGCAACTAGCGCCGTCTACTGGCAGAATCCTGAACCAATCAGCTAATCAACTGAAACGCCTTAATAAACCAAACAACATTGCCGAAGAAACCAATTTTCTAAGTAATCACAGTTCTGAGATATATGGAATATAATAATTAATTTATCGTCAGCGCTACCTAGTGGTGGAATTTTGAATCAAACGGCCCATCACCAGTAAAATCTTGGCTGGCCTAACAACTTTGCCAAGTATACCGAATATTTAAGTAATCATGGTGCTAAGATGTACGGTATGGAAATTTCGCCAGTGCTACGTCTTGCTGTCTGTG
This sequence comes from Aedes albopictus, assembly GCF_035046485.1. Taxonomy (NCBI): domain Eukaryota; kingdom Metazoa; phylum Arthropoda; class Insecta; order Diptera; family Culicidae; genus Aedes; species Aedes albopictus. The sequence continues at coordinate 1,432,900 of NC_085138.1, read as the reverse complement.
ATATCTGTCATACCAGAGACAAACAGACGTAACACTGATGAAATGTTTATACCAAATATCTCATCATCCTGGTTACTTAGAGAGTTGGTGTCTTCGGCAATATTATTTGGCTGGTCAAGAACTAACAAATGATGAGCCGTTTGATTCAAAATTCCACCACAAGGCAGCGCTAGTGAGCAAACAAATATTATATTCCATATATCTCAGGACTCAGATCACTTAGAAATTTGATGTCTTCGGCGATGTTGTTAGGTTGGTTACGGCCGCTCAGTTGATTAGCTGATTAATTCAAGGTTCTGTCAGTAGGCGGCGCTAGTTACGAATTGATTGAAGCATGCAACTTTTATTTATTATTTCAAATATATTCAGCAAGCTGTAACTTTTTCAAAAATGCACCAAATATTCTCAAATTTTTCCTGCCAGTTGCACAACTAGTAAGCTATAAACGGTACAAATTTGGGCTCGATTGGATAACTTTACATAAAATTGGAGCAACTCTAATAAAGTAGTTCATATTTGAGTGTTCTTCGTTTAATTGCTATATCTGTGGATCAAGTGAACCGAATGAAATGCGACATTGCACAATTATGACTAATACATAGCTCTTTGAAAAACCTTTGACTTGACTTAGACACGTTCAAAGAAAACAAACTTACAGCTTGTTGATTACTTCACGAAAAAATATCAATCATTTGAATGATTTAGCAAATGTGTAACTAGCGCCGCCTAGTGGACCATTATAACTGTAAGCCCTTGACTCACTTAACAACGTTGTCGGAGACACCAACTTTCTAAGTGGTGAGAGTCCTGAGATATATGAAATTTAAAATTTGCCGTTTATTGGTGGAGTTTCTAATTAAACGATCCATCACCATCCATCATGGCATCGCACATAAAATTATTAGAAAGCAGACTTTTGAATCAGTTTAACCAGACGAACCACCCTAACATAACAATAATAGGGAATCGGGTCAACAATTGAAAATAAACTTTCTAAAACACAATATGTGTCTTAAAACTTAAAGCTGGAGCTTAAACAGTTTTGTCTTCGCAAATACGGCTCTGGACCCATTGTGCAGTGTGGCGGCTGTATCACTTCCATCACCAAGCCACGTTTGTGTTGATGATGATGGCTTTCAGCCTCGTGTCTATTCATGTGAAGTTGTAGCCGTGCTGGTTAGAGCGCAGGGTACTGTGAATCACCATTACAGTGCCTCAGTTCGATTCCCGCCGCCGCCCGTATTTCTTTTTAAACATGTATTGGTATTTGATGCCGCCGCTGCTGCCATGATCAGTCTAAAAATAGAACAAATACATAATGAGAAACCAGTGCGACAGAGCACACGCACACATGCGAAATTTTCCTTTTCCAGATTCTAGGAAGCCAATACAATTTTTGGTATACTGCCACCTACCAATTTTTGTATTTGCAAGGCCCTAATACAATATTTGTATATGTTTCATACCCAACTGTATTAGAATCTGCCAATCTCAGGTTGCGTGTACATATGTACGTTGAGTTATTTGAATTTCATAATTTGACCACACGGATTGGTATTACCGAAAATTTGCGCTTCAAGTGAGTCGTTAAAATCTTTATTTTCACTGTGGTGCATAATTGACCGCAAACTATCCATGCTAACTTACCAATCTTGAAATGCCATAATTTTGGTTTACTTTGATGAAATGACCTCAAGTTTTGACACTTACTTACTTTCAGTCCTAAGCACCCATGGTGGTGCAGAGAGCCGAATTGTTAGGTCTCCATCCTCTCCAGCCGTCTCCTTGACCTGTGGCCAGGTCAAAGTTTTGACATGAAGTACAAAATGTTTCCGATCATACGCCCATGTGACAGATTGAAATGATACTTAAGATGATGGTCATTTGCGTTACTTTTTTTAAATGGATGTTTATGCGAGTACAAATCTAGAGATCCATCAATCAGGTATCAGTTTTCAAATCTCACCGATCAACATCATATTCCCCTAAACCGCAAATATAACCATCTCCCATGCTTCGCGCTCTTTGTGAAACGAAAGATAACAACAGGAGAGGTCCCCTTGGAGGCTTCCAATAAGTTATAGAATTCAAATCGCATGCTCTATAAGCATCTGAATGTAAAAAATTCATGAGACAAGTGCGTCAGACAGAGCACTCTTACAGCCGCGAGACATGAGCGGGCAGCTGTCTTTGTTTTATTTAGATATTCTAGTATATCCAAACTATCCTGGAGTTAGGACTGCATGGTCAACAGGATCTACCGCAGTCACAATTATTTTTTTTTTTTTTTGGGTTTGACCGTTGCTATCCGAGTTGCTTTGTAATTTAAAGAAATTTACGGGTTTCGGACATTGCACAGGTTGCAAAATGTCCTGAAGTTCAGGACTTTGGATACATGATCTACCACAATTACCACTCAATCTACGTTTGTGCTTTGCGGTCATTGTTATCCATCGTACTTCACCATGCTACAAAAAAAATGTTTTTGAGGTTGTACATTGTAAGATATTAAAAATGTTCTGGAGTTCAAAACTTTTAAGTTATACAGAATCAATCTTAATCACCATACATACATTTATTTTCCTTAATATCAATGATGCTGCACAACCCAACGAAGAGGCCTCGGACGGATATTGTAAAGTTTGCAAAATGCTGAGGTGATCAGAACTTTTAAGATCTACAGAATCTAACATACCGCACTTTAATTTACGCTCACTACTTATCTCTACTGTTACTTATGAAGCTATGCAATGCAAAAAGAAGTCGTTTATACGATTGGCAGGCATTGTTAGGTTTGCAAAATGTCCTAAAGCTCGGATCATTCAAGGTCTATAGAATCTACAACGGTTACCACTGAATCTACCATTACTGCTTATCGTCGATGTTCTCCATGGTGCTCAGCAGAAGTAAAACGAAGTCATGTTTTCTGTTGTCAGACATTGCGAACCAAAATGTCCTGAGGTTCAGATATGTATAGCTCTACAGAATCTACTGCAATGCCATTCAATCAACGCTTAAGGTTTCTGGTGATTGTCATCCATGATACTGTGTAAGCTTAACAGAATCAACTCAATCGCCATTAAAACTACGTGTACAGTTACTGTTCTTCTACTTCTCTTGGCCGTACCGTCCCAATTGGAACAAAGCATGCTTCTCAGATTAGTGTTCTATGAGCACTTACACAGATATTACCTGAAAGCTTTCTCATTTTGCATGGGTATGATGTATGAGACAGACACGAAGATACTTTATGCCCGGGGTACGAAAAACGGTTCACGCCGAAAAACAAACGCTTTGTCCTAAGCGGTGCATGTTGGTAACAAAGGCGCTCCGCAACAAGCGCATGTCAGGCGATGAGAGCAATAAAACAAATATCGCTTGCCGTGCGTGTGCCGATATTCCGGATTTTCTGCTGAAATTGTCACCATTCATAAGCATTTTGACGAATTAAGACTCTTGCAAACCTCAAAGTCGAGTTTAGGTTGTAAAACAATATGAAAATCACGATGTGAATAGAACGTGACAAATATTCCTACCGTTTTTGTTGTGAACAAACTCGGGAGCGAACTTTGTCATTATCTGCTAACGAAAAAACAAAGCGTTGTTGCCGTGCCTTCTTCGTTGCCTATTTTTCGCTTGCGGTGCCATATTCTGCGTACACTGTTTATGCCCAAAAAAGGAAAGGAAAATTGACTTACTTACATAATTATTCTGGATTGACCGGTATCAGGTATCAGTAGGCCGACTCAGAGTCACGTTCTCCTTCATTTGGGAAATTTGTGCCATCGCCAGCGTGCCTCAATGGAGACCGACCGGGAATCGAAGCCATCACCCCCAGCAGTGAAGAGAATTGTCAGACAAAAGAGGCACAAAACAAGCAACGAAGAGGGTGCGGCAATTACTCGTTATCCCAATGCAAGGAGAAGTTCTTTTTACTGTTGTCAGACATTGTGAGGTTGCAAAATATCCTGAAGTTCAGGACTTTCAAGTAGCTACCTTAAATGCTATTGGTTGTCTGATATTATTAGGTTTGCCAAATGTCCTGGATATCAGAACTTTCAAGGTCTACACTAGAATAAAATTAAATCAACCCGGGAGCGTTCGCGTCGTGTACTGAGTACACGCGCCATGAAAAATGCACGCTTGTGGTATACAACGTGAGCGTGGCGTCGCGGCAGGTAGTCGAAGACGCGACTGCTCGAGGGTTAATTTATAGACGTATTAATATCAGTTAGTATACTTAATACGCTAATAGTGTATTCCCCCTTGGGTCTACATAATCTACCACAATAGGACACAGCACAAGGCTTGTTGCTTACGATTTGAATTCTTTGGAAATATTTCGTCGACTTCCATAGGTAGTTTGATTGAATTTGAATGTGTGGGGTTTTTAATGAGATGGCAATGTAACTCAGGGGAATTCTAGGGGAAATGCTGGGTGTCGTTTCGGGAAACATTACGCTGGGATTCTGGGGGACTTCCACAGTTACTGCAGTTGAAGATATGATAGAATCAAATCCTGATAAGTTTACTGTTCCGTCTAAGGTAGGAGGAATACTGCTTGGATTCCAACGCAAATCCTGTAGGAAATTTAGAGGAATCCCAAAAAAACATGGGAAAAACTTTGGTATGACTTTGAGGAAAATTCGGTGGGAGTGTGATGGCGATTCCGGTGAGGATTCCTAAACTTGTGTAGGGATATCACTATTTTTCCAAATTTTATCAGAATTTTTCAAGGTCTTATTCTTTTTTTAATGGGATTCCTCCAGAATTTCTTCCTAAGAAACCCCAACAAGATTATATCCGAGATTACCTTCGAGATACCTTCGGAAAATACTTCCAAAATTCTTCTAGGAATTCCTTCTGAGACTCCTCGAGAAGTTCCTTCAGGGACTTTTTTTTTTAGGAATTTCTTCTAAGATTATTCCGTTTAGAATGATTTCATAGGTTTTCCTAAAAGAAATTCCCAAGATGCAAATACTGGAGGATTCTCGAACGGAACTCCTAGAGGAATTCTGGGTAGAACTGCGCAAAAAATCATTGAGAATTTTTTGGCAGAATTCCTCAAGGAATCCTGTAAGAATTTTGTAAGAAAGTCATAGATATTCGTACAGAACTCCTGTCATAACTCCATAAGAAATTCCTTTTAAAATTCCTGAAGGAATTCTATGAAAATTGACTGGAGGATTTCCAATAGGAACATCTCAGAGAATACCAGAATGAACTTCCGGATGAATTCCAGAAGTATCTGCGGGAATTACATAAGGATCTCCTGGATGAATGCCATTAGCGGCTGCTAGCGAGATTCCGTAAGGAATTAGGCAGCATCCATTTATTACGTAACGCTAAAATCGACATTTTTCGACCCCCCCCCTCCCCCCTCCGTAACGCTTTTTTGTATGAAACCCCGAAAATTTTTGTATGGACCGTAACGCACGGCCATACTCCCCCCCTCCCCCTAGAGCGTTACGTAATTTGTGGATGGCGCCTTAATGTAGAAATCCCGGAAGAAGTTCGCTTAGGGATCCAGCAAGGAAAGCCTGGAAGAATCCCGGAAGAAGTTCTTGATGGATCCTCCCAAGAATTACCTGAACGAATCCTAGAGTTCAGAAGGTTTACTTGTATGAATCCCGTATAGGATTCTGTTACCGTTTTTAACAGTAAGTCTGTGTATTTGTGTAAATTTACATTTTATTTGTAAAAAAATATATGTTGCATGTCTCCATGTTATTTATTCAAAAATTTAAATTAGCCTAATGCCATACAAATACCCCTACACTTATTCAGGCAAACTCACCACACTGCACTACAATAAAAAGCACCAATGAAATAGTTTCAGTTCAGTGGAGAAGGGGAAGTTAAAAGGGAAATATGAAAAAGGAGAAGATGGCTATTGAACGATAGGGGGATTAGGCAGCCTAGGTCTGTTTCTCGAGACGACTTCATTCGAAAGAAACGTTAGAAACACTGAAAAAGAAAAGTTGGAAAAGTTAGTTGGAAGTTGAAAGTTACCAAATTTTACTCTAAAAGAATTTGGTGGACGTGGAGAATCACGCATGACAAAATTCAATGAGGAAGTGGAAGATTTTTAGAAAGCTAAGGTTGCATTTTTCTAAATAAGACCCATTAGTTCTTACCTAAAACCCGCTGCTTGTCCGGCATTATGAATAGATCCGGTGACCTGGAGTTCCCGGACGTGCCAAAGTGGACCTTTGGGCTTGGTCAAAGTACCCGATAGTTTGCTGAGAACCCCGCCATCGTGAAGGTCGAAAACGCGAGGTCTTCGGAAACCTAACCTCGCCGGTCCTCAAACCGACGGTGAAGAAAAGTTTGGAGTTGTTTCGGACCCCACGGAGTACTGCCGATATCTACGTGGTCTCCCCTACGCTTGCCAACTGTCATTGTCACTGATCCAACCCCCCAGTCCGAGGCGAGTTCCCACCAAGCGCTCCCGCCAGTTCTCCAGCAGTTCCCGGCCGGCCCTATAGGTATTTATTAAGAACTTCAGAACACACACACACTCCCCCACACAGACTTGTAAATGCTAGGACAATAAAACTGTAAAATTATAAATCACCAGCTTTTTTCTATTACAACCACATATCCGAGGTCTGATTAGCCGACTAGAATCCACTCCAGTCGACCTTGAAACCAGAGGGGTGCTCCAGATCGCGCTAGCCAGGAAAAGAGGTTGTTGTAGAACCCGGCCTCACACGACAAGCCGTTGCTCTGCCAAGCTTGCCGAGGTCTTTTGTCCTGGTAGTACGTGTGCTACCCTACCTACCAGTTACAATTCTTGGAGAAATTTCAGAAGAAACCCCTAGAGAAATCCAGGAAGTGATCCAAAAAAGAACTCCTAAAAAAATCCCATCAGTAGGAGTTCAGATGAACCTCAGAGTAAACTCCTAGAGAATTCACTGAAGAAAGCCTCGGACAAATCCTATAGTAAATCCTGGAAAGATTTCCCGGTTCAATTCTAAAAAGTTAATCCCTGCAGAAACTCCTGGATGTATTTTGGATGGCGTTCGTGGAAGGAATTTCTGAAGATATCTTGGATGAAATCTGAGAAGGAAATCTTGAAGACATCTGCAAATAAAATCCTGAAAAAAGTCATGAACAAAAACCATAAGGACCTTCTGAAAAGATCCCAGGAGGAGCTCCTGGTTGATCTCAGAAGAAAATCATGATGCATTTGCAGGTAGAACTCCTGGGGGTAGCCTGAAAATAAGGAATTCCATAAAGAGTTCCTGGAGGAATCTTAAGGAAGGAGTTCTCAAACGGAGGAATACCAAAAGAAAAATCTTGAAAAATCGTAGAGTAAACATTCGAGCAATTCCAGGAGGAAATCCTAGAGCATGACAAATTCTCAAAAAGGAGAATATCTAAAGAAACTCCTTTAGTGATCTTAGAAGAAACTTCTTAAGAAATCTCAAGTTTACTCCAGGAATTTCTTCTGATTTCTCCAGGAATTCCTTCCTGGTTTCCTCCGGAAACATTTTCCACATTTATTCCATTAACTCCTTTCGGAATTCCTCTAGCAGCTTCTCTCAGGATACCTCCTATATTCCTATATTCCTGCAGATACTTCTGGAATTCATCTGAATGTTCATTTTTTAAATTCTCTCAGGTGTTCCTAAAGCAGAATTTATTTATGAGCTTTTTTTAAGAATTTCTTAAAGAATTACTGCAGAAGCTGCTTGTAGAGTTCGCCATTTAATTTCTTTTAAAAAAAATCCTGCAGGGCTTTCTCCAGTTTCAAAAAGAATGTGTTTTATTTCGCCCATATTGTACTTAAAAGTCGAATATAATTTACCAAATTTATACATGAACCTCTACAGCTTGTGAGTAAACAAAGGGGGAAACATTATATTATTATTTTTCTATATCATGGCAGCACACAGAATGTCATTTACCTTTATCTGGAAACAATTGGCTTTAAAGTAGCATTTATGATTACAACACGAGTTTATGCAAACATTTGTCAATACATTTATAACCCAATAACTTGCAGCATTATACAGGGTGTTAGGTTCCTGAGTGCAATCTTTTTAAAGGGCGATAGAGGACCATAAATGGTGAAAAAAATTGTTCTACGCATATGGTCAAATCTCAACCGTTACGTAGTTATTGAACTTCCCATGTTTTTGACTCTTATTGCCTTAACTGGCTATAACTTGAAAATGGTCAAACTTATCGAAGTTTTTTTACCCTTATTCGAAAGATTATTGAATTTTCTATCAAATGGCATCTTTGAATCGACTGGTTCAGTTGCATAACTAAGTTTTCTAGAGCAAAATAGCTAAAAATTGTGTATTTTTATTGGTTTTTGTTAATTATCTTTCAAACATGCGTAATAAATTAAAATACTTACTTTGGCAAAGTTGTGACCGCTTTTACACTCTACAATTCGTTCTTTGACACCAAACTTCTAGCTCTTATCGTTTTCTTTCAATTTTGATTTAACTGTGCGGAACAATGCGCAAAAAAGTGCTTTTCATGACAGTTGCAAATTTATGATCTGAAATGCGATGTTAAAATCGAAATTGCAACAAAACGATAAGAGATAAAAGTTCAATGTCGAAGAACGAATTGTTGAGTGGAACAGTGGCCACAACTTTGCCAAAGAAAGAATTTTGGTTTATTACGCATGTTTCAAAGATAATTGACAAAAACCAATAAAAATACACAACTTTTAGCTATTTTGCTCTAGAAAACTTAGTTATGCAACTGAACCAATCGATTCAAAGATGCCATTTGATAGAAAATTCAATAATCTTTCGAATAAGGGTCAAAAAACTTCGATAAGTTTGACCATTTTCAAGTTATAGCCAGTTAAGGCAAAAAGAGTCAAAAACATGGGAAGTTCAATAACTACGTAACGGCTAAGATTTGACCATATGCGTAGAACAATTTTTTTCTCCATTTATGGTCCTCTAACACCCTTTAAAAAGTTTGCACTCAGGAACCTAACACCCTGTATATGCAGGTTATATATGTTGAGGTCGAACAAAAAATCGTTTTTTTTTATTATTTTATCTTAAAGTATGAGTTCTTAAGAATGTTGTGTCAAATTTTCATAGAGTCCAAGCAGTAATAGCGTTTGCGCCTCGCTACCTTACGGGCGCGTAGTGCATACCTGAAACTTTAAACGTGATTATCTCGGAAGTATGTTTTCCAAAAACGTCGATGCGGTGACTACGAATTAATGTGTCGTGTCCTTGAACGATCAATATTTTCAAAGAAAATGTTATGATTTTTTCATTCATTTTTTTGCATGAAAAAAGTGGTTTTATTGAGAAAAAATCGTCCCCGTTTGGAAACTAAAAACATTTTTTTAATATTCCGATCGTTCAAGGACACGACACATGAATAGCGAACACTCAAAAAAATTGGTTGAAATCGGTTGAGAACTGTTTCCGCAATCGTAGTCATCGCATCGACGTTTTTGGAAAACATACTTGCGAGAAAATCGCGTTTAAAGTTTCAAGTATGCACTACCCGCCCGTAAGGTAGTGAGGCGCAAAACGCTTTTACTGCTTGGATCTCTATGAAAATTAGACTCAGCATTCGTAAGAACCCATACTTTAAGATAAAAGAGTTAAAAAAATCGATTTTGTGCTCGACCTCAACATACAGGGGATAGACAAAATGATCGGGACAGGTAATATTTTCACTTTTCAAAAAAAGTAAAACAAGCTCTAACTTTTAGAAAAGTGCATCGAATATTCTCAAATTTTTAATGTAAGTTCATCAACTAGTTGTGTATCAGTGGTCCAAATGTGGAAAATATTGGGCTATTCTCCACGAAGTTATACAGATTCTTGAAAAAGGTATAATTATTCAACAGCCAAATGTGAGCTGTTATGTCTCCGTTTTCAATGAACCGAATGCAATGAAATTTTGTCCAATAATGACTTTTATAATGAGCTATGACAAGCCTTTGACATAACTTAGAATTCTTAACACGGAAGAAAATTATGTCGGTTAGATTATTTTTCTAATAAAACACCAACTTATTCAAAACTTCAACATCGTTTCAAAATTCAAGATGCAAATTATAGTTCATTTAAATTCCCTCTAAATGACTTATATATAAATGTGTTTTGAAGTAAATTAACAACCTTTGCCGACAATAAGTTGAAAAATTAATGGGATGCATATTAAAAATAGATCAATTTACTAAAAAATCGTGAAATAAATAAAATCGATACAACTTTTTTTCTTGTTAAAAATTTAAAGTTAAGTCAAACGTTTTTAGAGTTCATTATATAAGTCATGAATGGTCAAAATTTCAGCTCAAAGTTGTCTATCGAATAATTTTACCTTTTTCAAGAATCTTTATAACTTGGTGGAGAATAGCCCGATCTTTTCCAAATTTGGACCACTGATACACAACTAGTTAATGAACTCACAGTAAAAATTTAAGAATGTTCGATGCACTTTTCGAAAAGTTAGAGTTAGTTGAACTTTTTTTCAAGTGAAAATTTTGCTTCAATACCGTTAAAGAATTTATTGCAAACAACAAAACGGTTATTATCAATAGAAGCATTTCAAACTTATCATTTACCCAACTCAGTGTGTTCATAAATTCCAAGATCGTGCATCCAGCAACGGACAATAAGTCATACTCTGTTCTATCGAGAAGAGCCACGCCCAGACGAGATGATAAGACGACAACTGTACGATTCTGACTGGTCAAAGATAAAACAAAATCATCCAACCCTGTAACTCTTTTCTTCTACATAGCGGGAACCATCATAAATTACGCTTCGCTTTCAAGAGATGGAGGAGTTTCAGAAATATAAATCTAAAAAGTGTTTCTACAAAACTTTCATACAATTCTTACCAAAGGAATCACATAGTAACAAGTATGATCACATTTTACGTAGCATAGCAAATGGACGATCCCTCAATGTGCTCCTTACTGTTCCGTTATCAGTTCTACATTTATGAGAAAAACTAGAAGGCAGCCAAACACGATCAGCGAACACATGTGCGGCGGGATATTTATCAGAACCAAGCTTCCTGTGGTCAACGTTCTGAAACCGAGAACCTCCAGTGTGGTGTGCGGTCAGGATGAAAAATTAGCATAACCAACCGACCATTAGTGGTGCAACCGTGAACGGGTGAAGAGTGCTGCTGACAGAAATTGAAGTGCAACATCATACATCATAAGTATAAATCACTGCGAAGCGTTTGGAAACGGGACAGTCAATATCCGTTGCTTTCGATCTGAGGAAGTGCTGAATCGCTGATCTCCAGCGGAAAAAGTGTGGATTCTACAGTGAAACTACAATTCGGCCGTTCATTGGGTCATCTAGCTCGTATTGGAAACAGTTAGCTGCCTAGTGAAGGGCAATATTGTGGTGGAATATCATCGTGGCGGTGCGGACGTGGAAATGTGAATCATCGACGGGTAACTGTAATAACTATTGTTATATCTTATATTTGAATATTGGAAACTTAAAAAAAATATTTATCATACTCTTAGTTTGTTACATTTCGACGATATGTTCCTTTCTTTTTAGTAAAATCAACATATTTTAATACTATGCAATTTTTAACTGCAAGAGAATTTTTCTCTTTACTGTAACTGCAATAGTTTTTTTTCTCTTATGACTGATTCAAGCAGCAAATTCCAACGTCAAGTTTTTTTTGGTTTGCTTAACCCTCTAATACCCAAATTTTTATATTTTATCTAAATATCATTTTTCGTCGTCTAAAATCGATTTAAATATGTTTTGGAAGATGATTCTTTTTAATTCTCGATTTCGTGATTTTCAGTTTTTGATTTTTCTAATTTTTATTTTTGAACATCTCCACAGCTTTATATTTTTCCTGGAAGCCTATTTGGGGTACGGATGTTTTGATATGAAAACATTTTGAGATTTTATGTATATTTTTAAAATATTTTTATTTTCAATTTTTTTTCATAGAAAATTTTATTTTTCCGTGTAATTTTAAGGAAAATAATTTTAGAGTTTATTCGATTCCCTTAAACTATAAAACTAGGATAGAATGATTTGGGAAAAATGAAAAATATGATATTTGAAGCGATTCAATACAAAATAAACAATGACTTCTAGAAGGTGACTAAAACATCAATTTTTCAATGTGTGAAGAATTAGCATTAAGTTAAAATTCACAAATACAAAGAAACTTAAATTTTTTTTTTCAATGATTTAAAAAAATGTAAATACGCTTTGAAATACACCAAAAACCATTTTGAGATATACAAAACAGTCCTAGATATCAGCCGAAAATATAAAAAAAATTATTTTCCAGGAAACAAAAGTTACTAAAAATGTTCAAATTATACCCCGTCTAAAGGCGGGGTTGGGTATTGGAGGGTTAACTGATAGATTATAATCTAAAGAGTTTCAATTCACCAAATTGGTCCAAAAAAAAAAATAACAGATAAGTAGCATATGCTATAATGTATTGGGAGCTGCGATTATATATTTAAAGTTTGTAGCAAGGAAGGTACAACACTACTGTTAAATGAAGCAGTAATGTTGCTGGAGATTTTTAAAGTGGTCTTATAAAATAATGAAATCTTAAATCACAATGATTATCCACTACAGTTGGCGTCCGCCTAGGCCTCCGCCATTTATCAGCTGTCTTACATCCATTTAGCAATGTTTATCAGTGCAAGTAGCCTCCAGTACAGGCTTGTTGCACGTAAAAAAATAACTAAATTGGTTGCAAGACTGCTGAGAATCTGTGGTGGATGACAGCATCTTATATAAGAGCCGAATAGCTTCCCAAACATAGATAATCTTTACTATTATTTCGATCAGAAATCATCTCAAATCAAATCATGAAACCTCAGCAGTATTTAAGTTTCAGGTATCAGTAGGACGTCTCCAGAAGTCTGTTCTCCTCCATTTGGGAAATCTATCTCCTTTGCGTAATAATTTACTAATGGGTTTAGAATATAAATGCTTAAAAACATTCAATAGTAGCCCTAGCCAAATTCGGAAATTTCTTTTGAGTTAAAGTCTTGTTTTCTTATTTTATAGGCAATAAAATTAAAAAAAAAAAAAAACATGCTCAGAATGATAGTAATCGTTATAAATAATCAAGTTTGTTTTCATTTTAATATTCTGGTAATGGAGTATCCATTAAGTACGTAACGCGAAATATTTTTTTAAATACCGGGATTCAAATACAGAACGCCTACAACCTGAAAGAGAAACTCATCGTTTTTATCAGAGGTCATCGAAGCTCTTGAAGTAGGTAACGGATGCTAGAAGTTCAAATGGTTCTTAGTATTGCTAGCTGCTCCATAAATAGAATACAGGAGAGAGGAAGCAAGACGTCTCACAAAACTACTCATAATACAATTAATCACAATTTTATCTCCATTAGATATAATAATAGAAGCAAAGGGGTGTAAATGACAAAAACTCGCTTTCGAATAAATGAGGTTTAAAGTTTTTCATCCCGTGCAAAATGCATCGAGTTTCAAAATGGATCCAATTTTCTTCGATTTATTGTAATTTTTGAAATCATCGTAAAAATAATCTTAAAAAAGTTCCTCAAAGCATGAAATCCGAAAAAATATACTCAACTCAAAATCGACAAAATGGTCACTTACACCCCTTTGCATCTGGGCCCCTCAATAGGAGGGGCCATTTAACTATCAGCTCAAGAATTAAATCTTTAATTTGAAATGTTCTATCAACTATTAAGTCTATGGTTCTATCTCACGATTCAAACCACCACGTGCCTTCAAAGTTGTACAGATAGCTAATCCCGAGCAGAAGAAAATAACAAGTGAATAACATATCAAGGTATTTATCTTAAATACTACCATACCTTGATATGCCCTTCATTAGGTGGTAATAAGAGGCAAACCCGAGCAGAAGGGAATAACAACAGCATAAGAAGCTGTGTTATTTGGGTAAAATAACTGAACAATAGAATCGATTATTTTTAAGTTATTAACATAACATATTATGTTATAAACTTGTCTGTCATAAGCGGAAAAATAACAAATATCTTAACAAAAAAATGTTCTTGGAAAACCATTTTAATAACTTGTTTTGTAAGTTTGAAGAACAACTTAATAACAGTGAATTTGGAAAATATTTCAATAACAAATTTTGATATTAATATGTTATTGATAATAATCGGAAAGCAAAGTTTGTTATAATATCAAAATCGTTACTAAGTAAATTATGATACTTATTATATAGAATTATTCACTTTGTCTCAAAAACTCACCAATAACATGAGTAACAATACTTTAAATGATCGAAAAATACTAAATTCAGTTATTAATTCATTTTAAAAGAATGTAAAAGAAAAATCTTAAAGAAATTTCTCCGAGCGTTTTTCCACAAATTCATTCACAGATTTTCAAAGACACCTCCAGAGATTCCTCCAAAATTATGAACAAAATCCCTTCAAGGATTTCTTCAGAATTTCCCGTGATTATTTGTCCCGAATTTCATCTTCTGATTTCTCTGAAATTTTTTTTTGAGAATTTAACCAGGAGTTTTTTTTTTTTTTTGAAGAATTTTCCAAGAGTTTTTCAAAAGATTTTGCCAAGAGTTCTAATAATTGCTCAGAAGAATTACTTTTGGAATTTCTAAGAAGATTACGCCAGGAGCTCTTTTAATGATTTCTCCAGGGTATCGAAGGGTTCATCCAGAACTTCCAAGTGTTTTTCCGAATATATTTAAGGAATTTTCAGAGGATTCGTTCAGAAATTTCTGTCCTAACTGAATACAAAAATGGAGCAAAACAAAAGAACAGGTCATTATTATCGAATTGTTGCTTACGGAGCCGAAGATCTTTTTTTGCACTTAATTGTTGCTTTGATTTCGAAATTTGTTACTGTTGTGCTATTGTTGATAAGTTGATCAATAGTACAACAATAACAAAACTTACACTTCAACAAAACATGTTATTGAAATGTAATTGAGCGAATGTGTATCAATAACTTGATTATAATAAAATGAGATTGCCCAACAAAACTTGTTATGGAAAAGATATGCCTTGATAATTGAATAATAACAAAACAAGATATAAAAACAGGTTATGTGATTTCATAGTTATTAATTTGATATTCTCGTCTGCTCGGGAAATAACAAAAACGAATCTCAAAATTTAGTATAAATAACATCTAGAATGTTTTGAGGTTATGGTCTTCAGTCTTGGAATAAAAACTCAAAAACGGATTGTTAAGTCTTCATCCTTATGATGAAGACTTAACAGTTAACAATCCGTTTTTGAGTTTTTCTTCCAAGACTGAAAGCCATAACCTCAAAACATAAGATCAACAGTCGATTCCTCAAGAAAGTTTAACATCTAGAAAATAACAAGTCTTGTTATTTCAATAATGAATGCATTCCCAAAATTTCAAGTGCTGTATTTGTTATCCCAAAGTTATTGAATAACAAACTAATAAGATTTCTTGTTATTAAATGTTTCATTTGTATGATGACTTCATGATGTAATAACAAATCTTGTTATTCGGTTATTTTCACCGCTGAGCCAACAAATAATACATTAATACCAAACTCTGCTCAAATACCTCTAACTGTTATTGTGATGCTCTCATAACAATTCGTAGAATAACGCAGCAATAACAATTTTAGGTATTAGAGTACATGTTGCTCTTCGCATGGTATTTGTAAGGTATGCCCTTCTGCTCGGATGGCTTATAAAATGTGAACAGTTTACTTCACCATAACTTTGCGCTGGCGTTTATTTAAGGACAAACGTATTGAGATCCCGCTTCAACAGTGCATGAGAACATCAGGCGCACAAATCTCAAGAAGCAAGCTTCTTGTAACAAGCTTAAAATAAGAAGATCAAGTGCGCTGGTTTTGTTTACGAAGAGTAAGTTCCAAAGTGTCTAGATTGGATACTACTAAATCATTGGATAAATTTTCAGGAGAAGCCTTTGAAGAGTTTGGAAAGAAAACTTGAAGGAATTACTGCAGCAATTCTTACTTACCGGTCAGGCTAAGGCCGGGGTGGCCTCTGCTGTACATAGTACCCGCCACCATTCCACTCGGTCCATGGCTGTTTGTCTCCAGTTCCGCACTCTGCGTAGGGTCCGCAGATCGTCCTCCACTTGGTCGACCCACCTAGCTCGCTGCGCAATTCTGCCGAAGTTTTTTTTCATAGAAATACGGGATGATCCTTGGGGGATTTTCTAAAAAAATCATTGAAGAAGTTGCCCACGCCAAAGTTACCTGTGAAGGCATTTCTGAAGTAATCTTTGGAGGAATACATGAGAACCCGAGCAGAAAAGAATAGCAACTAAATAACACATCAAGGTATTCATTCAATACCACCATACCTGGATATGCCAGTCATTAGGTGGACATAAGAGGCAAAATAACAAAAACGAATAGGGAAGTGGAGCCATATCGGCAGAGGTCCTGTTTTAAAAAAGACGCGGACACCGTCTTCAGCCAAAGGCTGCACAGACTGAATGAAACTTAAACATTAAACAAGGGACACACAGAACATGCATCAGTGGATACGAAGAAGAAACTATTCTCACGAAAAGTTTCATCGCATGGAGCGGGAATCGAACCCTCACCCCACAGCATGGTGCGATTAAAAGCTTGGTGACCCTAACCGCACGGCTACGAGGCTCCACTTTTTTGCTATAACTCAGCCAATTCTGAACCAATTGACACAAATTTTGGAACGCAAACAGATACGTATAGTATCTAGCCGTGTACAAAATTTGAAGTCAATTGGGTAGGAATTGACTTAGTTATAGCGAAGAGTGCCCAAAATAAAGGCCGCTGCCCAAGTGGTTCGCTAGCCTACCATAATATTATTTGAATAACGCCTAAAAATAACAGGTCATGTTATTTCAATAATGAATGCATAGCTAAAGTTTAGAGTGCTGTATTTGTTATCTAAAATGTATTGAATAGCAAAGCAATAACATGTTTTGTTATTAAAATGTGCATTTGTTCGATAGCGCCATGATGGAATAGCAAAACATGTTCTTTAGTTAGATCACTGCTAAATCAATGAATACCACATCAATACCAAAGTCTGCTCAAATATCTCCACTTATTATTGAGATGTTCTCATAACATTTTGTAGAATAATACAATGATAACAGTTTTAGGTATCAGAGCACAGGTTGTTCTTTGGATGATATTTGTAAGGCATTCCCTTCTGCTCGGAAAGGAATCGTGAACTTCCCTGAAGGAAGTATCTGAAAGGATTCAGTACAAACATTTCTAAAGAAATTGACATAACGTCCCAACTGGGACAAAGCCTATTTCTCAGATCTGTGTTTTAAGCGCACTTCCACAGTTATTAATCAAGAGCTTCCTCTTCCAATGATCACTTTATATTTGTATACCGTCTGACACGAAGATGCCCAAGAAAATTAATAAAAATGTCCATAACGAAAAGCTCCTAAGCCTAGTTGCAAATCGAGCCATTCACCCTCGGAATGATCTTGCTGACATTTCATGTAAACAAGCATGATCCGTTCTAGCATGATCCATCCACATTTTTTCCAGAAAAGTGTTTGATTTTTTTATTTGAACAACAAAAAAGAAACATTTTTTTTAACATATTTGAATTCGGAACAACTTCTCTGACAATCTTCTTTCAAATTTCCGTCAGCTTTCTTTATTTCTTTGTGTTGGCTGCACCACCTTGAACCTCTGGGCCTGCCTCTGCTGCGATGCCCTGTCTAAGATTCCAACCTAACACTTGCTTGTAGATTTTATATGCCAACACTTTTTTGGACATTTTTGGTAGATCACGTGGATTGATTGCGAGTTCTAATTCCCTGAAGAAGGTGTAATAAAAACCGAAACGTCAGATGCACAGCGATACATAATCGTTTGATTGCATTTGGAGTAGAAAAATAGCCACAGAATGTCAATGTCGTGAGTGTTCGTGTGACCCGAGCAGAAGAGAATTTCAACAGCATAATAAAATATGTTATTTTCACATAATAACTGTATTATGGAATCAGTAATTTTTATGTTATTAATATATCTTATGTTACGTTTGTAATATAGTTGATACGTTGTAAAGTAGTTTTAAGAATTTTCCATGAATTGGAGAATACAATTCATAGAAAATTCTTCGATTGTTGCATGGAGTGTGTTACGTTTGTAAATTGTTGTGAACATTTGGTCTGTTTATTTTGTATGTTTTACTAAGGTTTGTACATTTGTCCCTGAAATTTAATGTGCATTTGTAGCGCTCCAAAAATTTCAGGAGCGATCCAGTACAAAACGCACAAGCCGTCCCCCAACACGGACATCAAATTGTAGACGGTCTTGTGTTATTACCCGAATCTGGAGGCCCCCTTAGGATTAGAAATTCCTAGACCAAAACAAGCTATGAATGCAGCAACAGATGTTGCGAACTAAAAGACGAACTGCCAGAAAAAATACGATTACAGGATTTGACTGATGGACCAAGAACAAAAATGAAACCTCGTCATCCTGGGATTGGACTTAGTTAACTATTTGGATAACTGGGCACAATTTATGTTATGTGTTGCATGTTTGTGTTTTGTGCATTTGTTGTGTTGTGTTTTGTGCACGCACAAGCCGTGTTGGGGGACGGCTTGTGCGTTTTGTACTGGATCGCTCCTGAAATTTTTGGAGCGCTACAAATGCACATTAAATTCAGGGACAAATGTACAAACCTTAGTAAAACATACAAAATAAACAGACCAAATGTTCACAACAATTTACAAACGTAACACACTCCATGCAACAATCGAAAAATTTTCTATGAATTGCATTCTCCAATTCATGGAAAATTCTTAAAACTACTTTACAACGTATCAACTATATTACAAACGTAACACTTATTATGTTAAAAACTTGTCTGTCGTAAGCGGTAAAATAACAAAAATCATAACAAAAAAATGTTCCTGGATGACCAATTTAATAACATGTTTTGCTAGGTTCAATTACAACTTAATAACAATGATTCTTGCGGAGAATTTAAAAAACTTGTTATTGTTGTGTTATAATTCAACACATATTTGAACCTTTTTCAATTGTAGAATGAAAACAAGATTTGATCTACAACAAAGTATATAATTGAAATGTTATTTAGTTGATGAATCTCAAAAACTTGATCATAGCAAAATAAGATTGCCCAACAAAACATGTTATAAAAAAGTAGTACTTTGATTAGTTAATAATAACAAATTATGATATACAAATAGGCTATATGATTCCGTTGTTATGAATTTGATATTCTCCTCTGCTCGGGGACCAACATCTAGTTTGCCTCGCCCTTACAGCGTCAGTACCGGTCCTACAAGTGGCAATCTAATTTTTATAAACAAAACAGAACATTCACAGCAGCATGTGTATTTCAAAATTATGGATAAATACATCTAAGGTATGAAATAAAATAAATTAATTTATTGGTTACAGAGCCATTAGCGATATAATTTCTCATACATCTACTGTATTTGGTGGCTGGAAAGCAAAAAATTCCCCCTTGTCATCAAGAATCTCAATCAACAGCACTCTACGATTTCATAATAACTGATTGTCGTTACATTTCCAATAAACTTTCCTTAAACAATACATCTTGGATTTCTTACAAAAATTTTCACAAAACATTTGAAGATAATATCCAGGATTTTTCTCATCGACCTTATTTATAAGATTCTGTCTAGAGCTCCTCCAGACATGTATTCACTAGCTATTTGAAGGAACTGTTACAAGAACTCATCAGGGAGCGCCCATAAATGGCGTAGCTTTTTAGGGTGTGTTTGCGATTATGTGACGAACTGTGACGATAGGGGGTAGGGGTTTATCATTTGCTACGTAGCTTTCTACTAGGCCTATTGTTTTTTTTTTCGTAATATATCAAATTTTTACATGCATTATAACAGGAGTTAAGCAGAAACTCCTTCTGGATTTTTTTCTGAAATTCTTTCCAATGTTTTCAATGGAAATCTTTCATGAGTTTTATTTCTCAGGGATTTTTTTACGGATTTTTACACAAATTTCAATTTCACTCCATTTACGAGTTGACATTTTTCTTGTTTTGCGTACGATGAAGGCAAACACACCGAAATAGCAGCTAGCCGAATTACTCTTCATCACCGTTCAATTTTTACTCCGCCAGATTCTCATGTTGAACCAACCTTCAATTCACTCCCCACTAAAGCTCTGTGTCCTCAAAGTTGTTTTTTACTGCTGCAGAATGCAGCATAGATTGTAAAATCAAATCGATCGTATTTTCCCATTAGTCAAATGCGACTTTTCGAATAAATACCTACGATCAAATCATTAATTTTGACCATCCAATGTACCGTAGTATCACGTAGAAGATGTGCCGAGAATTGAATTCAGGTGTTGACGTGGACTAGACGGAAACAGAATTCGAGCGATAATTATTCAATCTAATTATTTTAAGGAAACTATAGTTCTTTTACAATATTTTTCACATTTTATGGAAGCATATTTATAGATTAGTAATTGCTATCAAATTCGCCATAAGGCGTTAGGCAAAATGCAAGATTAAATTCGATCGTTATTGGTCGGGGTTTAGATAGACGGGAATAAGATTAAAAAAAAACTATACGTTTTGTTTTATATTCGGTTGTAACAAAGAAAAGGTTCAATCCCAAGGAACAATGATAGCTGAATATCAGCTTATTCAGCCAAAACTTTTAAAATGGAGCTTAATACCGATTTATTCAGCCGTTGTTCAGCAAGAATGTTTGTTGGGATGTATGTACGCACAATGAGGTATTACCAGGACCCATCCAAGAGTTACGTACTTACGAAACGCCCAGTTATAGGTCTCTCAGATCTGTTCACTACTGTTTCAGTTTCATCCCATCCAGTGAGGATGTTCCATGCCACTGGCAGCTTCGTCCCGAATCTAGAAAACATCATTATGCCACTGCTGGTAGTGTTCCTTCGTCCCACGCTGTTCTTAATGCTAATGTTGCATCGATTGGATAATCATCTCTACTCCCAGTGTTGGGAATTATCCAATATCCAGGAACTAAGCGACGCAAAGTGAAATCGCTTTTACCGTATTTTCCATGGAAATTGAGCGCCTACGTGGTTGGGTTACTGCTGCTCCAGACTCTATGTAGAGTTTAGATAGACGGGCAAATGATCCCCAGATGGGGACTATGCGCAATTTCAGGAACGATGTGATGTGGTTTAGAATTGCATTTGCAGTAATTCAAAATACATTTGCAAGCTGCATGGCAGTTGATACTTGGAAATCATTCATGGTGCACAGTGGTAGATTGATAACGGATTGAATGTTCATTTTGTGTAGAGGTTTGAATAACATTGTGATGGGTACTACTAAATTATAACTATCTGACGGACAGAAAGCTTTTAGTAAAATATTGTCAACTAGTGGGTAACTTAAACTATATTTTGACAAACCTGCACAATTTAGAATCGGTTCACTTTCAACCGACTGGAGATAAAAATTGGTTTGACACAGTAAAAAAATTAAAGGAACCCCTGGAAGAATTGAAAGAATTTCTAAGGAAGTTCATGGGGCTTTCCAGAGGAATCGTTTAAACATTTTCTGTAGGAATCTCTAGAAAAAATGCTAATATGGATTCTCTGGTGAAATTCATGGAGGAATTTTTTAAATAGTTACTGCAAGATTTTCACTTATAATTTTATGATTTTTTTAAGAAAACAGCGGAAGATTTTCGAATAGGAATACCTGGAAGATTTTGTAAAAGAATCTAGGAAGCAATCAATGGAAAATTTTCCTAGCGAGTTCCAGAGCAATATTACAGTAATTTCTTAGAAAACAAACATTTTAGGAAAAATTTTCTCAAGGAGTTTTTGGAAGTGTTTGTTAAGGGAACTTTGAAGGTATTGCTAAAGGAATCTGTGAAAGTTTGTGAATTCCTTGGAGAATGTTTGAATAAAATCTAACAGAAATTTCTAAATTCATCGAGGAATTTCTGAAATAATTCCTAAAATGAGAGGAGAACCAGCGTCTGACTGAATGCCTCTTTAATAAAGACAAAAAATGATCCTTTAAGATTTTCCTAATGAATCCGTCGGGAAGTGATCTGTGAAAGGTTTTATGAAGGAATTGAGACATTTCTGGACGAATTTGAAGGATTTTCCAAAAGAGTTTATGGATGTTTTATTGAAGAAATCTGGGGAGGATTTCTAAACGAATCCTTGGAAACATTTCTGGAGAAGTCGCTAGAGAAATATCTTTAGAAAGCCCTGAAGATATTTTTGAAGAAATGTTTAGAGGACATTCCGGAGCAACCCATGGTAAGATTTCTTAAAAAAATGTGAAGGAATCTCTGAAGAAAATTTCTGAATGGTTTTTGGGACAGAATTTCTAAGGGAATTTTTGAAGGAATCCTTGGATTATTTATTTTGATTGTGTTTCTGGAGGCAACATCGAAATGTCGCTTTTTCATTTGATTCGGCCGCGAGCGCGTCGTCGTCGTCTATTTCACAGTGCTCGTCTTCGTACAGGGCAGTTAAGTGTGTGTTTTTGGAGGCAACGTCGAAATGCCGCTTTGAGTTTTCGGAGGCAAAGTGTACAGGCCGCGTTTTCATTCGGATCGTCCGTCGTCGTCGTCTATTTGACTGTGCTCATCTTCGTGATTTTGGAGGCAAAGTGAAGAGGCCATTTTTTTTCATTTGGGGCTGCCGCGTCGTCGTCGTCGCAGAGTTGGCTGTGCTCATCTTCGTACGGGGCGGTTTAGTGTGATTTTTGAGGCAAAGTGAAAAAGCCGCTTTTTTTATTCGGACCGGCTGCGTTGTCGTCAATTTGAATGTCCACATCGTCGTACCCGTGTGTAGTTGTAGCGGTTCAGTGTGATTTCGGAGAAGAGGCCAATTAGTGGAAGATGCACATACGCACTGGACACTTCGAAGGATGTTAATTGGTGAGCTCTTTCCATTTTATCATAACAATAATAATAATAATTAATGCTAAAGGATTCTGCTCTGGTTTTTGTGTATTTATCTAACAAATATTGAAAAGTTCGTCACGTCATGTGTCGGCGCTAGTTCCAAATGCACATTTAGTTGATAATAAATAATTTCCTTTCATTTTTTGCATGAACACAACAATTTGAATGGTTCGTCATCTTCGGTGTCGACATTTGTAATATTTTAGTCCAAATGAATAAATGTTTTGACTCAAATAAAGGTTGCATGAATTTCTGGAAAAAGAGAGGGTCGGTAAAAGATAGACGGCGAACCATGCGGTAAGATCTTTCTGATTTATTTATCACGTGTTATGTTGTTAATACTTGTGAATTGATCGCGTTCAGCATTGTCTCGCGCGGAAACGCAAACTACAGATGCGTCGGTGTTTAGCATTGTGTTCTCCTTAGTTGTGAATGAATGACTTATGTAGGGTGAGTTTTGAGACACAAAAGATCGCGTTCGTCGTCCAAGGTTTAGAAGGGTATTTCTTCGCGAGCGCATTATTAATCGCGAATCAAAACATTACATTCGTTTACCACGACAAAATCCTCAACACATCTCCATTTCCCCTGTCCAAACTCCTAGTGATTTCTCGTAGTAACGCAGAGAATTCCTCGGTTATTGGCCTAAGCGAGAATCACGTCATCACTTCCTTCCCTATCCTCAATTGACCTGCATTTGGACGCGGCCGGCGCTGGTATTGCTTATTGAAAAGTATTGGGATTCCAGCATTTACACAATGAAGAGAAAGCTAATCCCAAGCATCATCTGTTGGTTCTTTGTGTAAATGCAGTTGTCCTTGCAATAACAGAGGAGCAACCGCGGGCGGTCAATCATGCTCATGCTCATGCTCATGCTCAGGGATTTTTTTACGGATTTCTTTATGGCATTATTCCATAATTTCTACTGGGCCTCCTTGAAGAGTTCCTCCAACAATTTCTAAAAAAGCTGAAGAAACATTTTAACTGAATTTCTCTTGGTGTTAATTCTGGATATCCTAAATCAGTTCCTAACAAGAGGAGGATAACATTTCCACAGCAATTCCTTTTGGAAATCCCAGAAAAAAAAACTTCTGAGAACATACAAAAAGGAGCTGGAGGAATCGCAGAAGGAATTCCTGAAGGAGCTTCCAGAAGAATTTAAAGAGGAGCTCCTGGAGGAATCTTGAAAAGAAATCCTAGAGAAATCTCAAAAGAAACCCCGTAAGGAGTTCCTAGAGCGATTCTAGGTGGAGCTTTTAGAGAAATCTCGAATAAATTCCTGAAAGAATATCAGAAGGAGCTATTTATAGAGTCTTAGAAGGAACTTCTGGTTCAATTTCTGAAGAAAACACGGAAGAAATCTCGGAAAAGATGTCTGAAGAAATCCAGAAAATAACTTTTGGGGAACCCCGGAAAATATCCAGCTTACACTCCTGGTGAAATCTGGGAGGGGAGGATTAGGTTCCTGGCAAAATAGTCATAAACTAATCCCTGAAGGAACTCCTCGAGAAATTCCAGATGAAAATCCTAGAAAAATCCAGGAAGGAATTCCTGAAGGAATTCCTAAAGCAATCCGAAATAAAACCCCTGGAGGAATCCCAGTCCCAGGAGGGGTTTTGAAAGAATGCCGCAATATCTGAGTGAATTCTGTAAGGAATTCCTGAAGGAACCCCAGAAGGAAATCCAGGAAGAAACTTCTATAGGAAACACAGAAACAAGTACCGTAAACCGGGGTCAAATTGATCTCCGGATTGAAATTGATCAGTCGTTTTTCATGTGGATAAAGCATTTTGAAAGAGCTTCTTGCAAATATCGTTTAGTATCTGATTCCAATAGCACGATACTTAAATGGAAAATATTAAAAACATGTTTTTTCTAACAGAAAAACGTGTGATCAATTTCGACCCGAAGATCAATTTGACCCCGGTTTACGGTACTGATGGAATCTCAAAAGAAAATCCGGTTGAAATTTCTGGAGAGATGTCCGAAGAAACTCCTGGGGGAAAGAGAAAAAGAAAACCTGGAAAGAACTCCTGGATTACCTCATAGAAAAACCTTTAAAAAAAGGTCCTGGAGAAATCTCAGAAGGAACTTTTGGAGGAATCTTAGAAGCAACTCCAGAAGAAATTCTTGGGGGGATCTCTGAAGGAACTCCTGATGGAGTACAAAAAGGAGGAATTTTCAAATAGAGTCTTTAAGGGAATTCTTGGAGAAATCCCAGAAGGAAGTGCTGGAGGAAAAATGGGAATTCCAAAAGGAACTCCTCGAGAAATCTCAGAATGAATCTCAAAGGAAACTCTTCATGGTGAATTTTATTCAAATGAACCTAATTCGATATTCTCAACAGATTGAAAGTGCCCAAAATACCAGACACTGCCCAAGAGGCTTGGTACTATATTTTGATGTGTTACTGTTGGTTTGTCATAAAATTCGCTAAACATATCAGTTGAAATTGAAATCAAAACTAAGACCAGTTAAATAACAGGTTTTGTTAGTTTCATAACAACTTAATAACAGTGAATTTATACAATGTTTCAATAACAAATTTCGAAATTAAAAAGTTATTGATAATACAATATGGATGCAAAATGAGTTATAATATCAGAATCATAACGAAGGTTTTTTTTATCCTCGCAAGGTAGGTATGTAACCCCTAAATTCAAGTCATTTCAGAGGAAAATAATGAATTTCTGTTGGTTCCATTTGAAAATAAAAAGTAATAAACAGCCATGACTAAGGTCATAACCCACTATAACTCAGTAACCAGTCATTCAAAGAGAATGGCTGCTTCCTGGCCCAAACGGCCTTGACATAATTTCAAAATTAATTTTGTTTATGAGTTATGGGGGATCATGGTTGTTCACTTTTTTTTATTTCCAAAATAGAACCAACCGAAATTCTACACTTTTTCCACTGAAATGGATCGAACTTAATAGAAATAAAAATTACAAGTAATTATTAGTTCCGTGTCAAAAGTTCTGCTTAACCGATTCATAGACACCGAAGATATGGTCCATAGACTCCAAACATGGTTTTTTTAATGAGAATCAGCAATTGTTAATTTTTTATTTCTTTTGCTGTATATCGCGCATGGTGTAATTGTGGTTGCAAAACTATGTTGTTGTGCTATTGATGATCAAATAATGGTGCACTCTCAATAATGCAATAATATCAGATCTTGTTCTACAACAAATCATCTTATTAAAATGTTATTTGAAGAAAATATACCAATAGCAGGATCATAGCAAAATAAGATTGCCCAACAAAACCTGTTATGGAAAAGTTATGCCTCAATAAGTTAATAATAACAAACCAAGATATAAAAACAGGTTTTGTGATTCAATTGTTATTATTTTGATATTCTCCTCTGCTCGGGTCATCAAGCTACATCATTTATAGACCACCTCACGGCGAAATTCTATCTCTTTCGCTCTTTCAAAGAGTTTGAAAACAACAGGACCAGTACCTGTCAAATTTGACAGGTGTTGGTCCTGTTGTTTTCTAAATTCATGATAATTTGCATCAACAGCATGGCCTACCCAGTGAGCCACCAAACTGGCACAGTTGTGATACTAAAACCTTATATGTGCTAAAGAGGTAAGTATAAAATGAAAATTACAGTGCCAAGCTGCAAACAGTTGTTTTCTGCATCTCCAATAAACTTTTTCTTAGGATAAACAATTAGTCATTCAAAATCTCCTTCAAGACGCTGCAGTGCGCAGCCTACTATTGTTTCCGCCCTAGTTTCTCGACGACTTTTTATTTACAATCAAATATCTTCAATTTACCTTTGGTTCCTTCCCCTTTAAATATTTGTGATGTTTTTTTTTAATAATTAAGAACTTGCATGTAGTTATTTCCGAAAACATCCATAAATTATATTGATTTATCTTATCTTTGCATTAAATAACAAATTTTTAAGTAGGTTCGGTTTGATTTCAGCAATTTCAAGAAGAGTGCAATCACTGACGCACTCATCAACAAATTTGGAATCTTTCTCCTCTTCCCTAACCTGGGACATATGACACAGTTGAGTGTCTCACTTTGCGTTGCCACCCACTTTCCACCTACCACCATTTCTGAACTGTTCTTCATCCGAATGAATTGCATATTCTTGGTCATTGTTGTAGCTTAGCCTCATTTATCTCTCTACAAAAAAGTGATAGGTTGAGACAAAACTGTGGTGGGCATTGTATGTATATTGAAAATGTATATTAGGCGACTCAACTGTACTCAAATACCTCACCCACCAGTTCACCGCCTGCTTGTGATCATCAATACCGCATGGAGACGCATGGTCCCTGATGATAGCAGAACTTCGTCATTTCCTCCATTCTTCATCGTCTAGAAGTCTAGAAGACCCTTTCGACGTTTGTTCCCGTTCCCGTTCATGATGCCCTGGTAGAAATACAAATAAAATAAAAATATGCTAACCCATTGACCCCGCCGACACAGCATTGCAGCAACATAAATCCAATCAGAACAACTAACTATGCACAGTAAGAACGCTTATGCTCCGGGGTGATCACGTTCTTGGGAACGTTTCTAAATCCAATAAGAAAACTGTTTCTCTAATTCTTATGAGTCGATTTTTTAACACAATTGGAAGTCAATTATTGAATGTTTATAATGCATTTGTATGGAATTATCCGCTTGCAGGAAGGAATATTACAAAAAGGACATTTTCTTCATCCTTTCGCTGTCAGGATCGGATTGTTATGCCTGAGACGTGCGGATGTGTTGGTGCCATGGTGTTTTCGAGAACGTACCCCATGCGCAGTTTGACGGCAACGGACACCAACACGAATGACGTTCTGTTCTGCAGCAATATATTCTGACGTCACTTTGGACATGATTTTGATTGAAATATTTATTATTATAAATGAAACAACTTCGAATTTGATCAATAATGATATTTTTGGATACGTTAGGTGAACATCAAAGTCAAAAAGTTCAGATCTAAGCACTCCAACTAACAGAAACTGCCGCAAAACAGCCTACTCTGACGTCACGGCGATTTCCCGCCTCCTCGAGTTTCACCCCGCCCACCGACGAGAAACACTCACAAACGTCGCTCGTCGCCCGTCGTCGTCGCTTAGAACGGGCCTTGGAAAAATCGATATTGGCGTCGGCCATCGCAAAGAGTGCAAGTGAGGTGAAAAGTTTTCGTCTTTGCAGTTTAGATCATAATTTGTAGTGAATTTGTGCAAGAAACGGTGAGTACTAGCAATTATCGGTGAATTGTTGACATCGTGCACCACGGGCGGATAGTATCTATTTTTGTAATCTTCACGCAGGTGCGTAACGCGAAAATTTAACTGGGCTTGCTCAGCAATCATGTTGTGTTTTGTAAGAAAAGGGCAAACTCGGAATTTTTCCTGCTATGCGCTCAATCGCTCTCGAAGTCGCGCTTCGACTCCGTAAAATTGTGCCAGAACGCGGGTCACAATTTCGTAAACAATGGTTTGTTTTGATGCCGCGGCGCTGGATTCGGTTCCAAAGTTGATAATGGCCACAAATGGGCAGTGTGAAATTTTTTCGGCAAGATGGGGGACATTAGCCATCTCCGCGAAGAGTCCAAGCTGTTCCCAGCTAGGGCGAAAGTGAGTTTTGTGTCGTGAAGTGCATTTGGCTTTTATGATCAGATTGTTTGCGTGGATTGTCTTATCAAAGTAGTCAATGGTTTGTGCAATTGCCATCATTGTTGGCTGAAATGTTGTGATTAAAAATCCGAAGAATATATTCCAATACGGAATATTTCCCATAATGCACAGAAAAGTAAGGTGACAGCCCCCATTTCTGCATATGTGTTGGTGAAGTGTGTATGTGTAGAAAATGTATCGAATCGAATGCTTTTCTTAACCAAAACTCGAAAACATGAATGGGGTTCCGACTTCATTAATGCCAATCTGTTTCAGAGCCTGCTACCATGGAACATCCTTGTGTTTGATAAAAACTCCGATAAAAAAGGGGTCGCCGCATGCTTTGTTCCCTCGCTATCCTACCGCACGCACGTCGAGCATAGGAAAAAGTGAACGAAGAAACGTGTGTGGTGATTGTAAACACAGCAAGCGGCAGCCTACTGGGTGGGAGGAAACGAAGAGCGATGATGACGACCGGTTCGAGTTTAAAGAGCCGCACGCGGCACTTGCTCTCTCGGTGCTTGCTGCAGCATAAATTTACCTCCACACGAAGCAGAGCAAAACATAAAGCATAAACTGCTATCCTTCGGCAGTTCTTACAGAAGGGGTGTTTAAATGGCTAGGCGCCGTCAGTCGTTACCCTGGTGGTAAGCACTGGAACCAAAACGGGATGCGAATTTCCCCCTTGTTTTCCGTTCTTTTTGTATTGCATGTTCTGTTCGTATCCTTTTGCCAGGGGTGAATGAGCTGCGCATATTTAGTCGGTCTGCGTGACTCACTTGACGCGTTCGACGCACGCCAGTGATTTTTTTTTTTCGGACGTTAAGTTGAGTTTGGAACATTATTTTCCTCCTCCACCTTGCAGTCATTAACAAACACTCGGCACACTGGCGGACACGATCAGCATAATGGACGCGGTCGAGGAGATGGACCTGATCGAGGATGACAACATCACCGGTGCGTCCGACGACGATGACGACGACAATCCAAGTAGTCCGGGCAGCGCGTACGACGACGGCACCAACCTGATCAATGTGGCCATGGAAAACGAAGTTACCGCACAGTTGGTGGCAGCCGGCGTAGTAGGCGTTGCAGCGGCAGCCGCCATCACATCGTCCAAGAAGAAGAAACGGCCGCACTCGTTCGAGACGAATCCCTCCATCCGGAAGCGACAGCAGAACCGATTGCTCAGGAAGTTGAGGGTAAGTACGATAAATTCTGTAGAGGGTAGAGGAGATCTAATCAACACCCGTAGGGAATGACTTGATTTGAGCCATGCATTTGTATAAATGTCTCTGGGAAGTCATAGAAATGTCTGTGGAAGTTTTTCGGCTTTCAGTCACGATAAAAGCGTTGATAATTTTATATCTTTATCAACGTTTCGATCCTTGGGTTGGGATCTTCCTCAGGGCTCGATCTTAATCAACTTGTGATATTCGTATTTTGCCCACGATCTTCTGTTGTACGATGAATTCTATATAGTAAGGTAGAGGAAATCGCATCAACACTCATAGGGGATGACTCAATTTTAGCCATCAGGCGTCTATTCCATTCTAGTTGCCGGTATACACAAGTTCAATACATTTTCGTATTTTTTTTTTTTTTTTTTGGAAATCGCAATCCAAATCAGCTTGTGATTATTATGCTTGTCACATTATTGTGGCAAATCGCACTTAGACACTGTCGATTTATTACGTTAGGCTGTTTTTACGATGGTACAGGAAATTCTCCGGTATTGTCAACACTGTCTGCGATTTGCTGTTGATGAAAACGTAATAACTTTCAAAATATTTTGCAACAATTCAATTTTAATTTGAAGTGTTACTAAAACTCATATTTCTAAACTACAATTATGCAGTTTACCATTAAACTTTCTTATTCTTTTACCTTGTCTAGCAAGTTCTAGTAGCACAATTTATATTTTACTGTTTTATTACTAACGCCGACGATATACATTCATCAAATTTTTGTGACTCTGTTGTGCAATTGGGAACTTAAAGACATTAAAATTCATATATCTGTCTATTTCGTTATACCTTTTGATTGATTGATTGATTTGTCTTTATTTAAGAGACTTTCAGTTAGGTATACCTTTTGGAATTCTCAAGAACTGTAATGTCTTGTTATCCCTCCACAACATCTTTTAGTTTTGCCTAAGGAATCCATTCTGGGGTTTCTGTATACCGTGCGAGCACCATATTATAGACAGCTCCATATTCTGAACAGTCGGCTAACGCAAAATAGATTTTCCTTTTATGAAGCATATATTGAATCGAGAGTTGAGGTGTTAGTTTTATTAAGCCCCTCTATTATTCAATCGTTACAAAACACATAGTTTTTGACTGAACTGCGAACGTAGAGAATGTGTTTGTACATAGTAAGTAACACTATGTGTTCAGAATTAGGACCACGGCTTCTTATGGTGTCCATAATTAGGAACACGCCGTCCACGAACAAAAATATATCTAGATCAGAGACTGGAAGTTATTATGAGATTTAATTTATTTTATACATTTAGCTAGACAACAAACACACTTGATGGTAATGTGAAGCATTATCTCTAGTAACAAGAACTTCCATTTATTTTAGTATTTGTTGTGAGATTCCCTTAACCGTTCAGAATATGGGTACCGCACGGTAAATGTTTCTGGAATTCCTGTAGGTTTGTCGTAGCATTCCACAAGGAATTCAGTAAGAATTTTTCGAAGAAATAGGTATCTCATGTTAATTTGCTTTTGGAGCATCTCCGAGGATTGCTCCAGGATTTTCACCAGGAATCGGAATTCATTGAGGAACTCATTCTGAGGTTTAATCTATAGATCCACTTGAATTTCTCAAATAATTGCTTCTAAGTTTCATCTAGATGTTTCTTCCTCCAGGACTTTCTCCAGTGTTTTTTCCAGAAGTTTTTACCTCATTATTCCTACAGTTGATTTCTAAAATCCCTTTAGAAATTTATTGTGATATTAAGGAGCTTCATGAGCTCCTTCCGGAGTTCTCCCCGATAGTTTTACCTGTATTTCAGCCTAGAGTTAATTATTGGAATAATTTGGGAGTTTATTGTAAAAAATCTCCAGGGGTTGCTTATAGAAATCATCCTGGAGCTCTTTCTGGGAATCCTCCAAGTAAGTGTAGAATTAGCATTTAAGTTAAAATACACATTAATAAAAACAAATAAAAAGAATCCTCCAAGAGCTCCTTCTCTAAAATCACCAGAAGTTTCTTCACAAAATCTTGCACAAGTTATCATGCACAACTTCTTGTTGGGATTCCTAGGAGTTTTTTATGAGAACCTTCCAGGAGTGCGTTTTTAAGACTATTCCAGAAATTTATCCTGGAAATCCTCCAGCGATTTTTTTAGAAATGCTCCAGGAGTCCTACAGAAGTTCTGGAGAAATCTATATTTATCATATTGATATCATTTACCACCTTCACGCAGCAAACCATCTTCGAGTACGCCACTCGAGTCGGCCAGCAGGCGGTCGTCTTGGTGGCCACTCCCGGCAAGCCGAACAACATTTTCAAAGTTTTCGGTGCAAAACCGCTAGAGGACGTGCTGAAAAACCTCCGCCCAAACGTGATGGACAAACTGGACGAAGCTCTGGCAGCGCAAGCCCCACCCCGAGTTCAGGACGATCCGTCGTTGTTCGAGCTGCCTCCGCTGATCATCGACGGCATTCCGACGCCGGTGGAGAAAATGACCCAGGCCCAATTGCGAGCGTTTATTCCACTGATGCTGAAGTACTCCACTGGACGGGGAAAGCCCGGTTGGGGACGGGATTCGACGCGTCCCGCCTGGTGGCCCAAGGAACTTCCCTGGGCAAATGTCCGGATGGATGCTCGAACGGAAGATGAGAAGCAGAAGGTAACTTAAGCATGGAATTTGTATTGACCTGGAAGGTAACCATTTCTTTTATCCGTAGATAAGTTGGACGCATGCATTGCGAAAGATTGTTATCAACTGCTACAAGTACCACGGCAGAGAAGACCTACTTCCAGCATTCAGCGAAGAGGATGAAAAGGCAAACGCCATAGCAACGGCCAATTCCAATGTGAGTATGCAACGGTTACTGTAGCGACGGTTCACGGTTAATCCATTACTAACCTCGGTGTCCACGTTTCGGGCTATTCATGGTTCACTTCGATTAACATGGGATTCTTCTATTCTTCATGCATTGCTATCCATCCATCATGTTGCGTCCTCCACGCGATCTCCGCTGCTATCAGGTTGAGCAGATCAAGATTCAGAACACAAACGTCATAACGACCACCACCACGGGAGGAAACTCCTTGGCAAGTAGTAGCACAACCGGCGGTCAGCAGATCGTCATCCAGCACCAGCCGGCTCAGGCGACCATCACGGCCACTGCAGCGGCCACTCCCCACCAAACGACACAGATCATCAAGGAGGTCTCGGACGGGACGATTCAAATCCAGCAGCACCCGTCCCCTACGCAGACCCTGAATGCGCAGGTTTGCCTCGACTCGATGGCGCTAAGCGATGTGGATGTTCGTACTAATCCCTTTTGCTACCGAAATATTGATGTTGTCATATTCCGTTGTTGTTCCTCTATTTGGGGATCTTTTTCTTCTGTTTCGATGTTTCGGTTCGCCATTGCGCCATCTTTTTTCAACGAGTGTGATTTACGATTTGTTTTATGCTTTGTTTTGGCCTCATAGATGCTTAGATTACTTCCTAATTACCCTATCTTTTTGATCACATATGATTTGACGTAATATTAATTTCTTTTGGCATGATTTCTTTTTTTTCTGTGTATGTTTCAACTATGTAAATGCTCCAATAACCAATAACCGATGTCTTTTGTCATTGCAGTACACGCACACAGTACTTCAAACAATCCAGAACCCGGACGGAACCGTTTCCATCATCCAGGTCGATCCCAACAATCCAATCATTACACTTCCAGACGGAACAACGGCACAAGTGCAAGGCATTGCAACGGTGAGTTTCTATCCATGCTTTTCCTATCCAGCATAAACCAGTGGTAGTCAAGTGGTTTGAAATGGGTTTAAATAATAGGTGTCCAAAATATATGCTTAAGAGGGTCCAAAATGCATTGGAGTGTCCAAAACAGCGAAAACTGACAGTAATGTTGATGATGATATTGACATTCACGTGTTAGGACGTCACATCCTGTCAAATCGTCTCGTAAAATGAACTACAGTTTTGAAATCAACATCGAGTGTGCCAGTTTTGAATGAAATACATAACTAATGAATGCAAATCAACTGTAACATTTTGCCAGAAAAAAAACTTCAGAACACTTATGTTTTGTCCCACTTTAAAAGCGATATTGTCTTCATTTCGCTACATTTGAATATAACAAGTTCATTTGACTTAATTGATTTATTGCCATACCACTGCTAGGTCGGTGTAACACTATTGTATTCATGTCGAAAGTAGTGTAAATACTTGTTTACTATAACGAAAAAACTGTGAATTTTGCAAACAAGTCGCTTGCAGACCATGAAAAAGTTTTATTAATTCAAACAGCTGTCGTGATATCAACTGGATAAGCAATAAAATGCACAGTCGACAACGCAAAGCTCCAATACAATACAATATCCAAGCAGTAATATACAGCAGTCCCCAGACCCGCCAAGTTGTCCTACCTTCCGGTGATCCGAGTGTGTTGAAATGGATTAAGCATTCATATATGTTCACTACCACTCACTGAAACTCACCTACAGATAACAAAATATCTACTTTTCTGAACGCCACATCTTCTCCACATTTTCATCCGGCACAATCACCAAATGTACGATTCAGATTTATTGCGAGCAAGCGGAAGCTGCGGGAATGCACTCCTCTGACTTTACACTTTTGACATTACTTAACGTGACGATGCTGCGGGGCACTGTCATTGGCGGAGACAAAGGGGGGCAAGGGGGGGCACTTGACCCCCCTAACTCTAAATTTCCGATTAAATACGCCAAAAAATGTTTCAGAAAAATTAATAAAATAAATAGAATCAATTTGGCGCCAGCAAATTTCACTAGATACGCCAAAAAATGTTGCAGAAAAATTAACAAAATAAATAGAATCTATTTTGCGCCAGCAAATTTCACTAGATACGCCAAAAAATGTTTCAGAAAAATTTACAAAATAAATAGAATCAATTTGGCGCCAGCTAATTTCACTAGATACGCCAAAAAATGTTTCAGAAAAATAAATAAAATAGATAGAATCACTTGGGCGTCTGGAAGTTGAATTAGATTTGCCAGAGTAGTTTTTCCAACTTAAAGAAAATATTTGCTTTTTGGTCGGCTGCATTGGCGGAGACAAAGGGGGACAAGGGGGGGCACTTGAGCCCCCTAACTCTAAATTTCCGATTAAATACGCCAAAAAATGTTTCAGAAAAATTAATAAAATAAATAGAATCAATTTGGCGCCAGCAAATTTCACTAGATACGCCAAAAAATGTTTCAAAAAAATTCACTTCACTTCACTGAACTGAACTGAAGATATTTATATATAGGGACTCAGACGTTCTTTGAACTTATTCTGGTAAGGCATGTTGCTCTAGCGATAGCATGATCGCTTTTGCATAGGGTAATAGCAGTTTCATTCTTTCGCGTTGGCATTTGATTGAGAACACTATAACAGACGTTTTAAAGGTTGGAGTATGATTTCTTTTGAGTTGAACTTTGCCTACTATTTGGCGTTTTCTTATCAGGTTTTTGCTGCACTCTAGGCCATGCTGCATTTCAGATGAAGCATTCACCAGCAGTGTGCAAAAAATAAAATACGATTTTTTTACTACTGTATTTCTTTCACTATTCAATGCACTGTTAATACCATTTCACTTGAATAATAAGAGAAGAAAAAATCCAGTTGCGAATTAGGATATTTCTTTCAATTGGTTAACAATTACTTCGCCAATAGTTCAACATTAAAAACAAATCATTGTCCGAAATCATGTAACTTGCATCTAACATTTGGCTATCGTAAAACAGGATATCTTTGATTATGCGGAAAACGTTGATTGTGCGGGAGGTATTGTATTTCGAATCTTATAACATAGATTATGTCAATCAGTTAAGCAAAAAGCATACGTAGCTCAAAATAATACATATGAAGAGCCATCTCAGAGGTATTTCGATGCAAATCAAGTTTATATGAAACTTTTTAGACAAAAAAAAATGTTGATATTTTTGTCATTTATCAACGCCTTTAAACAATCTGTTCTAAAACTGCTTTTTGAGTTTTTTTTTTTTTCGAAGAATGGCCGCTTATTCTCGGTAGATCAAGCATAGTAAAATCCAAATACGTCCCTGAATCTCTTAGCGAAGCGTGTTTTACGAATTGAAAGTAATTTTGTGAATTGGAACAGAAACCCCCATACACCGATAAATGCCTAAAAGTATGCAATGCCCTTGGATTTTTATCTAGTTTAAGGCGAAACTGGATCCATTTCCTCACTTTTCGGTTTTTGATTTTTTATAAAATAACGGAGCAATATTTTGAAAATCGGTTTCCGTGCAAATGTAGAGTATGGATCAAGGTATCCCCTGAATTTTTCCCAGATGGAAAATGTTTTTAGTTTTTGCAGAAACGATTTTCAAACAAAATTTCACAAAAAAATGGTATCTGCAAAAACGAAAAACATTTTCCACCTGGAAAAAAATCAGAAGATACCTTGATCCATACTCATACATGTGCACGAAAACCGATTTTGAAAATATTGCTTCGTTATTTTATAAAAAATCAAAAACCAAAAAAATGAGAAAATGCTTCCAGTTTCGCCTTAAACTGTTGTGTTCAAAATGTGTTACAAAATCCAATCAATCATAACTTACTATGCGTAGCATGATCAAATGTTTATGACAAACATTATATTGTTTCTCAGATAATGGTTCTTGATAGCTAAATTCATCGAGTTTTACTCAGTACTTCGCAAACGTACATAAGTATACAGCGAAAAATTAAATTATCTGGACAGGCAACATTTTCTCATTTAAAAAAAACTGGTCAACTATTTGTAAATTTTCATTAAGTGCATCAAAAAATCACAAATTTGTACTGTAAGTTGATCATCTAGTTCACGGGTTCCCAACCGGTGGTCCGCGGCCCCCTGTGGGGGGGGGGGGCGTGAAGCCAGTCTAGGGGGGCCGCGATGTTAAAAAAAACTGTTAAATTTTTATTCTATTTTGTGCAAATTATACCAATTTTTAATTTTGTATACCGCCATTCCCAAAAGCCAGAACTTGAACAACAAATGTTCAGTATAAAACGCCTTCAGAAGAAAAAATTTTCGGCTGCGCCGCTATTTTTCAGCTTCAACTCAAATTTAATATTCATGGCATAATATTTACGAAATGTGAGTGTCGAATAAAAAAAAGTATTATTGATCGTCGAAAATCCCTCAATCCCTAAATTTCTGGCTACGTCACTGTACGAAAAAAACTCGGTTTCGTTCATTTAAATCATATTGTTCTTCTTCAAAAAAAAAATTGATTGGGCCGCAGATGTTTTGACAATTCTTAAAGGGTCGCCACCTCAAAAAGGTTGGGAATATTTTGAAGTAAATTCTTAATTTTATATCGTGTCTTCAACTTAAATCAATAGAAAGGATCTGATTGATCAATTATTTAGAAGAATGTGTTCTTTTTAGTTCTTCGGAACAAGACATAAAGCACAGTGCCTGTCCAAATTACATACATGTCCATTGTCAAAATTATATTTTTTACCATATTCCTCCAAAAATTCCTCCTGGAATTTTTAAGAAATTATTTCAAAGATTGCTTCAGAAATTAGTACATGTATTACTTCAGAAATTTCTGAAGGAATTCTTTCAGGGATTCTATTAAAGTATCCTCCAGCAATTTTTCTTAGAAATTTCTCCAGGATTATTTCGATTAATTCTTGTTGGAATTCCTCAAGGGGTTTCTCAAGGAATTCCTTCAGTTATTCCTCCAGAGATTTCCCAAAAATGCCGTTCCGGCAGACATTTCTTTACAGTTTCTTGTAGGATTACACCTAGAAATTCCATCAGAACTTTCTCTAGAGATTTCTGCAGGAGACCCTTCACTTTCGGGTTTATTCAGACCTTTCTTCAGGAAATCTCCAGGAGTTTTTACAGAGCTTTATTCCTTGGCATTTGTTCAAGGAATATTTCTAGGAGTACCTGCAGAGGGTTCTTCAGTTCTTCCAGGCATTTTTTAGAGTTTCCTTCAAAATATTCTTTACCTTCAGAAATTTTCATAGCGATTCCTTGAAGAATTCCACCAGGGCTTTTGTGTTCAAAAATTTCAGCAGGATTTTCACTCATATCTAGAGAAATTGTACAAGAAATTCTTCAAAGCATTTCCACAAGTTCTTTCAGGAATTACTTCAGAAATTTCTCCAGGGATTTTTTTCAGAAATCCATCAAAAATGTCCTTTTTGGAGGAAACTCCTCCAGAAATTCCTTAAGAAATATCTTCAGAAATTTCTTCATAAACTCCACCAAGAGTGTTTCCTTGGAATTATTTCCAGAATTCCTCCAGAAGTTTATCATGATTTTTTTTTTTGGGATTCCTTTAAAGATATCTCAGGGAATTCCTTCAGGTCCCCCAACGATTATTTCAAGAATTTTTGTCCTTTCATATTTTTTTTCTAAATTTTCTTCTAGGAATCTCCACAGGTATCTTCTGGAGTTTTTTCATGGATTCAGAAAATCCTTAAGCGGGATTCCTTAAGAAATTCTAGAACTCCTCCAGTATTTTTTTTGTGAAATTTCTGGATGAACTGCTGATAAAACATCTCTGGAGGAATCTTTGTATGAGTCACAGGAGATATTTCAGATGGAATCGCAGGAACAATTTTAGAAAGAACCATTGTAGAATTTTCTACAAGAATCCCTGAAAGAATTTCTCAAGGATATGCTGGAGGAACTCTTGGATGAATTTCCGCAGGATTTTAAAGGTATTTCTAGGAGAATTTTACGAAGAAAATCCAAGGAACAACTTTTACTGATATTCCTAAAAAAAATCCTTAAAAAACTGAAAGAGTCTCTGGAGATATTTCCGAAAAAAATCCCTGAAGAAATTTCAAAAGGAATCCATGGAGGAATTACTAAGAGAATGCATGAAGTAATTTTTGAAAAAATGTCCACTCTAATTCCAGTAAAAATCCCTGAAGGTATTTTTGAAGGAATTCCAGGAAAAGTCCTGAATGAATCTCAGGAGGAATATCTGAAGAAATTTCTGAAGGAATAACAAGGAAAACTTCATGGAAAACGCTTGGTGGAACTCCAAGAAGAATTTATTGAGAAACTCTAGAAGAGTTCTTGAAGAAATCCTTCAATAGAATACCAGGAGGATTTTTTTAATATTCCTGGAGAAATCCGAAAATCTCATGAAAAATTTCCAATTGAATTTCTGTAGTAATGGCTAGTAAATATTTCAGGAAATTTTCTGAATCCGTGGAAAATTTTCTAGAGGTATCCTTGGAGGAAACGCTGGAAGAATTTCTGATGAAATATACAGAGGAATACTACTGGAACACAAGAATCTCTGTATGAATTTCTGCAGGAATCTCTGGATCTATTCCCGCTAAAATCACTGGAGTTCATAATGCAAGAATTTCTGCGGGAATTCTTTCTAAAGCAATCCATGGTATAAGGACTGTTCAATTTATAAAACGGACAACTTTATAGGGCTATAAAAAGAAAACGCGTAGTTCAAATTTAAGCATCCTTGCTTCGTTGTTCAGTGCATCATCTGTCATTATAGTGATCATTTTTTAATCGAATAAAAATAGTTTTATTTTATAGAAAATCGGGCAAGTGTTAAATAAGGTGAATTTTTCGATTGCTGAAAATTGAAAATATATATAAAATTACTGTTCACATATGGTATATCGTTTTCAATACCAGAAAAGTATGTGCCATGCTGCAGCAGCATAAGTAATACACATTCTGGCAAAATTTAAACTCAATCGGAAAATTAGGTGTTGAGATATTAAAGCCTCAAGTATGATTCGATTTTTTCAATAAAATTCAATTGTAAAGCAAAATGGCCATGAAAATATTAAATAATCAATTTTTTTATGCATCCAGTCGAAACTGGGAATAATGTGGATTTAAATGCAGAAAACTGCTTCTTAATAGCATTGCTGGTTTGGTAACTGTGCGCTATTGCAGACACAGTAATCAAAACGGTTTCGTTCTTTGAAGGTTCTTACAAATAACAATGCAACCTAATGCAAATTATGCATAACAATAATGTTGAAAATGAAAACTTTGCATCCGATTATTATTGAATAAGGTGTACAATAACATAGGGCCAACTTTGTTGAAAATAAATAATAACAAGATTCGCTAGAGTCGAAAATCTGCTTCAATGGAGCAAAAAGTATGAACTTTTTTAACATGGCCATCTTTATGGATTAAATTTTTGAAGAAAAATGCAATTATAAGTAAATTTTTCTTTTGTATCATTCAGAGAGCAATATTCTACTATTCTGGACAAATTTTTAGCCGAATCAGTGATGTTATTGCAGCACTGGACTTAAATGAACATTTTTTCATAATTTCTATGAAAATAAGGCAATTCACCATATCAAGCCGGAGACTGCTTGGTGCATTATTACTGACCAACTATTAAGCTTTACCTTTAGTAGAATAGTATAAGATTCCAATACATTGAAAACTTCATGACAATGTGCATATTAAGTATGTGGAAAGTTATGTCGAATTTTGAGAAATGGGTTTTTATTGATGTTTTACGAAAACCGCTTCAGTTACACAATAAAGAACATTTTGCTTAATGTTATATTTTTCTACATTTGAGAATAGCTATAGATAGTTATGCAAAAAACTGATAATGATTTTATTGAAAAATAAAAAAGATATCGCACAAGCAAGTTGTCCGTTTTATAAATTGAACAGTCCTTAATTTCGAATGGAATCCATGACAGGATTTATAGAAGAGTTCTTTGTTTTTAGCTCTTAATTGCTGGATGAATCTTTTGGGAATTTCAGAAACATTTCTGAATAAATCTATGGATTTACTAAAGGAATCCCTGAAATAATTCTTACCGGAATTCTCAGAGAAATCTCAAAAGGAATCCCTGGCATAATTTCCAATGATTTCATTTCTAAAGGAATCACTGGAGAAATTTCTGAAGAAAACCATGTAGAATTTTCTGAAGGAATCAATGGAGGAATTTTTGAAGAAATTCGTGAATGGTTTTCTAAATGAATCCTTCGAGAAATTTCTGGAGAAAGCTCTCGAAGAATTTTTGAAGGAATTCTGATGATCCATGAACTGATGATTTTTTGAAACAATCCTGCAAAATTTTCTAAAATAAACCGTTAAGAAATTTTTGCAGTTTCTAATTGAATTTCCAAAGAAATTTCCGAATGATTGCTTGATAGATTTCATGGAAGGATTATTAAAGGAATCCCTAAAGACATTTTCGAAGGATTCTCTGAAGAAATTTCTAAAGAAATATCTAGAAGAATTTCTGAAGACGTCCGAGGACGAATTTTTGAAATAAACCCAGGGAGTACTCCCAATATCACAGAGTTTCTTTTTGCAAATATGAGGGTGCAAAAGTAATCAATAATCAAATAGGCGGTTTTCTTATATTCTGGAGAAGCAATTTCCTATATCATAAAGGATATTTTTTTAACGTATGGGAGCACAAAAATTGTAATATTCACATCAATTATTACTCAATGTGTGAGAGGGCACAGAATAGTTCGAAAATTCATTTTATTAAATTCAAGAAGGTGGAATAAAATGTTTGTTCATACTGGAAAAAAGATTTTTCTTACAATATGGGGAAGCAAAATATTTTGAAAAATGACACAGGTAACTTTTCTTTACATTTATGAGGGCGCTCAAAATTTCGAGACAATTTCATGAACATTCTTACAGACAGGAGGCTCCTCAGCTCTTCCAAAATCACAAAGGATTTTTTTTCTCCAATGGGAGCACAAAAAAATATCAAAAAGATAAAAATTTCTCATATGGAAGCAGAAATATCAATCAAATAGGCGATTTTCTTACAGCAACAAGAAGGGAAGAAAAACTAAACAAAAAAGTATTGACGGCTTTCTAACATTAAATTGGAATTTAGTAAAGTATAGTGATAATATTGATAATGATAAATGGAGAAATTGCTCCACAAAGGCCTTTTATGTTTATAAGAGAACAAAAAATCTTAAAGCTTGAGTAAAATTATGTTTGGACCAAAGCAGGATTGGTTATCTTTTTACAAGAAGCATATTCTCATTTTTGGCTTTTTTATTTTTCTAAAGAGCTGGTTACTCAGTGATTAGCTTGGTGTAAACTTTATGACACCACTGGTAATGCAAATCATGTTGGTTTCTTATATACTAAATTATCAGTTGCATATTGAAAAAATGAAATCTCCTGAATGAACTGATATAAAACATTGTTGAATGTAATAAAAAAATATATTTTAGTGACGCGATCGAAAATAACATTAATTTGGAAAGTTCCGAAACTTGGATATTAAATTAACAAATACCAGTCAAATAAAACGCCTGGAAAGGAAACATCCTAGAAAAATATGGTATTGCAAAAAGTTTGCTGATCGCGCAAAATAGTCTATGAAACTTTTGATCAACATTGTAGCACACTGAGTTTAATTTTTGGTCATGTAAAAAAAACACGTTGGAATGTTAAATTGTTAAACGTAACCCAAGTAACATTTTGATTGCCAATTAGTCTTGAAGAGTTTTTTAAAACCGTCATAAAACCTAATACCTTTTATTTTGACTTATAAAAGCTTTAAGAACCTCTTCTAGTTTATTTGACTAATAATGTTACTTGGGAAGCGCCGACATGATGCGATAGTATTTAAAAAAGCACAATTTGTACCAACTTGAGTATGACCAACATTGTGCCGCCGCCAAATTATGAACCGAATTCCTTTCCTACGATTTAAGCTCTTTTAATATATGTCTCTTGCCGCCAGGGATGGGAACATTCACTTTCAAAGAGTTACACTGTGACGCCGGAGCTTTACGGTTTTCGGATGTAGAAAACATACACTGTAGAACTGTGGTCTAGAACTAACTTTATTACTAATGCTAAGCCTTATATATATGAATGAATGTACAATACATTCTACCTGATTTGACTCATTATCTTTTGGGTCCCTTTCTTATTATCTCTACTTTGTTATCGCCGCCACTATCGGTGCGTCACTATTTTCATTACAATTTATGGGTCTCTTTCTTGGTCCTTCGTAGAAGATTAGTTTATGACGTAATTGTCTTGGGTAGCAGAGAATTATCAACTATGCGCATATTGCAACTAACAATATGCCATGCGGTGCGCTGCATAACTTAAGGAAAATGACAACTTGAGTTTGAAATGCAAATTGATTGATTCGCGTTCGTTACATTCCGGACCCCGTAAATCTACTAGATTTACAATAATAATTGTCGATAAGCGATTTATTACTTATTATATGAAATGATATTAATATTGTCTTTTTACTTAGGACTAGACATTTGTGTTGAATTTTGGATACACATTTCCTCTATACAGGTTCATTTCTGTTTCTTCTGTTTCATTGTTTGGTTG
This sequence comes from Aedes albopictus, assembly GCF_035046485.1. Classification (NCBI taxonomy): domain Eukaryota; kingdom Metazoa; phylum Arthropoda; class Insecta; order Diptera; family Culicidae; genus Aedes; species Aedes albopictus. The sequence continues at coordinate 1,389,778 of NC_085138.1, read as the reverse complement.
TTGATTCTCTTCTGAACATCTATTATTTTCCATTTTGTTTACCGTCTCCCTTCTAATGTTTTTATGCGACAAAAAATTAGTTAATGAGTCCCAGAATGATGCTATTAGTTTCCAACTGAAACCATAGATGTCATATAATATCTGACTATGTATGATTGTATCAACAATAAATTTTAAACCTCGAGCGAATAGGTAAATACCGATGAATGTTGACGTAGTGTTTCCCAACCATGTGCTCCAAGACAACACTTTGTTCCAGTACTTATGTATTGCACCATCAATTATTTTCTCAGATAATAAAGCATCAAATCTAAAGCCTTGAGTATTAGGATTTTGTCCAGCTAAAATTTTATAAACTACAGAAGATGCTACACGTCTTTCGCCTTGTTCATATATCATGTTCCTCATTTTGACCAAACTGTTGGAATCATAAACCCCACTCTCCATTAAGTTTGGCAATGGCGTGTATGACCAGCTGGTAACAATATCAGTTGATAGTTTACTTGGCGCAGTGGTTTCTCGTAATCTTCCATCTGTGGTGTACCATCTGCTCCCAAATTTGAATTTGGCAGGAAGTAGAGGAGTACACTCTATTTCTGTTCCTAATGTTTGTAAAACGCGTGTAACTGGAGCTAAAAACATTGACACATTATTGTAAAAAACGGGAATTTCTTGATAACATTGCTCAGTAAATCTTGGTGTAATGTAAACAGGTTTACACTCCAAAACGTGCAAAACTTCGCCAGCGACTACTGCTGTGTAACCATTTCTCTTCATTATGCTGCTGACGAATTCATTCGGGTTAAGCCTAGCCAGTGTAAGCTTAGTTTCTAAAAGAGCTTTATCTAACTTACACATTTCAGCCATAACCATATTGTAAATATCATTTAAAGATTGACCAATATAACTTTCTACAAGAGTAATTTTGGAATTAAAATAAGTAAACAAATCCAAATTTTTTCCACTGTTTGCTTTTCGTGTAAATGGAGATCTAATACTCTCTGTTTCAATTATTAAAATTCTAGGATGATCAGTAGTAAATCCGTTGTAACCACAAATGCGAGTATCTTCTCGTGTTTTGATCGAAAATACTTGCTTTTCTGAAATAGTGCTGTAAACCACTGAATGAGTTTGCTTTATATTACCCTCTAAACTTGTAGTTTTATTGACAAGTCCTTCATAAATTACTTCAAATTCAGTTGTTTCACAGGACTGATTCAAGTCTACATTCCAGGTCAAATAACCTTCTTCGGAATCTAGACATGTTCCAATTGAATACGAACACATTAAACCATTTTTCAAATATATCTGATCATTTTCAAGGTCAATATTTGCAATATAGTCGTATAGAGCAATCTCGTACTCATAATAAACTAGTGCCCCAGTCCATGTATAGAATGGTGTACTATATGTGCCTCCGTTGCATGAATTTCCAGTCACGCTACCTACAATAAGCGTTTCACCCCTTGTAGTGGAATTTAACTTCAGCTCATTAATTTGTCTGTCATGAGTCAGCGATACAATTCCTAAAGCGTGTACCTTTGTACATTCTTCTGAATTGAACTCTTTGACGATGTAAGAATATCCATACTGATAATCTGAAGTATGCGAAAATGCTCCACAATGTCTTATGGACCTTCGAATTATTACCTTACATTGAAGAACTTTAGTTAAACTTTTTACATTCCTTTGTAAAACCTGTATTGTTATTTCTGTTGAACTCAAATTACTTTTCTGAGGAATACAAGAAGCTACATCAAGAAGCGAGTAACTTGTCATGTTTACCTCTGGGTTGGCACAATCAAATGCTATCAATCCTCTAGTTTCGAAACCAAAGATTAATGTAAACATGTATACAAGCAACATAAACGATATGAAGTTACTAGGATTTTTTGTTCTTATGGTTTTATTCGAACGTAGATTGCACATTTCTTCATGATCATCTTGATTCGGGATTAAATCTGGTGAATCTAGTTTCTTCGGTTCTGAAAGTGGAATTGTGTCATGACTTCCTTGAAAGTTTTGAGTTTGTTGAAATAAATCATCATTTGTTTCTAAAGATGGCTTTGGCTTTTGAATTTTCCGAACATCTAAGACTGCCACTTTGACGGCTGGTCTTTCATAAATACCTTTAGATGTTTTAATTTCAGCAGATCTTACTTGTCCATCTTTAGCCATTCTAACACTGATTACTCGACCTTTCAACCATGTTCCAGGAGGTGCCTTATCATCAGTTATTACAACAATATCGTCAACTTTAATAGGTTCAATTTGATTAGTCCATTTATTTCGTTTCAACAATAATGGAAGGTACTCTTTCGTCCACCGATCCCAAAAATATTTCCCATAGTTTTGAACCTTTTTCCAATGATGTTTTTCTAAGTGAATTGCAGTTGGATCATAAGGTGGTACATATTCTCCAGCACGACCAATTAGAATATGAAATGGTGTCATTATTTCGTCGTCGATATCTTCTACTGGTATGTGTGTTAATGGACGAGAGTTTAAAATAAATTCTACTTGGATCAGAGCAGATCTTAAAATTGCTGGTCGTGGTAAACGACTACCATACTGCTTCAGCATTTTATATAGCGATAACTTTATGATTTTAATAAGCCTCTCCCATACTCCGCCGAAATGGGATGCCGCGGGAGGATTGAATGTCCATTTTAAGGCTAATGCTGCCGCATCACCGTTTCTCATTCTTTTATCAATATTCACAATTAGTTCTTTTAATTCATTGTCAGCTCCAACAAAGTTGGTGCCATTATCGCTGTAAAGGTGCTTAATTTTTCCTCTTCTGTTTTGAAAATTACGCAAACAGACAATAAAAGAATCTGTATCTAATTTCTCAGCCATTTCGATGTGAACTGCTCTACTAGACATACATGTAAAAATCACACCCCAACGTTTTTCTCTTGATCGTTTTACTGCAACTTCAAATGGACCAAAGTAATCCACTCCAGTATGCGTAAATGGATACAAGAAAGATTCGGTCCGATAATCTGGTAAGGGTGCCATCATGGGTGGTACTGGTTTTGCGTTAACAATAATGCATTCTTGGCAATATTTCTTGACCTTTTTCAAAAGTGACCTTTGTTTAATAATCCAAAACTTTTGAAGAATAGCTGCAATCACGACATTGTCATTCTGATGCAAATACCGTTCATGATATGTCTTTACAATTAAAAAAGAAATATTATGTTCATATGGTAATATAATTGGCTTTCTTGCTGATTCGGGTATGCTTCTTGCGTGTTCCAATCTTCCTCTTGCTCTGAGTACTCCATGATTATCAAGCATTGGACTCAATTTTCGTAAGTTGCTGGATTTTTCAATTTCTTTACCTTCTTTCAGTAATGTTACTTCCTCTGCGAAACAATCCCATTGAGCTTTTTTGAATATCGCGTTTTCAACCCATTTTACATCATCATAATTAGTGCTACGATCAAAATCTGTTTTATTTTTAATCCAATCGGTAAACTTTTTTATTATTAGAGTTCGCTTAACCAAACGCCACCAGTCCGAAAAATAATCGTCCTGAATAAAAGAGTAAGGATGTATTCTTTGATGAATGTTTACATAGTTTCTCAGCTCTTCATCAGTTTCCATACTTACTGTCCAGTTTGGCCAATAACTTTCTGATTTTCTTAAAAACGATGGTCCATTGAGCCATAATGATGCTCCCTTTTTAATTTTTGTACCTTCATCAGCAGGGTTTAATGATGATTTTATATATCTCCATTGATCCATTGAAGTTGTTTCTAAGATTTCAGCAACTCGATGAGCTACGAATTGCTTATACCGCCTATGCTGACTATTAATCCAGGCTAGGACAGTTTGACTGTCTGACCACATGACGCATTTTGAAATCGAAATTCTTAATTCTTTCTTTACGGTATTCAACAATCTTATCCCTAATATTGCTGCTTGCAACTCTAAACGTGGTATGGATAACATTTTATTCGGTGAAACTCTTGCCTTTGCTGATACTATATTCACATCAGTGCCATTTGCAGTAACACTTCTCAGATACACAACGGCAGCAAAAGCATTTTCCGAAGCATCTCCGAACATATGCAACTCATAAAACAATGCATTTTTCAAGGTCATACATCTTGGAATCTTAAAATGGGTGACAAGTTTAAGCATATCTATCCAAGAGTTCCAAAAATTTGATAAACTATCTGGTAACTGGCTATCCCAATCAGAAGATTCTTTATGCCATTTTTGTAAAAGAATTCTACCATGAATTGTGAAGTTCGAAATTAACCCTAAGGGATCGTAAATACTCATTACAAACGAGAGAGTTTCTCTCTTTGTAATCAACCTTGTGAATTCCAATCGATCAAGTTTTAATTGAAATTCGATCAAATCAGTTGTTGTATTCCAATAGATACCCAATACTTTATCAGTTGGTATTTCTTTATTCTCGAACCATTTTATTTCTGAAACATGAAGTCTTTCTGAAGGAATAACGTTGGCAAGCTGTTGCGAATTTGTAATAAAATTTCTTAGATGAAATCCAGCATACTGTTGAATATTTATAACACCCTGAACAACTTCAGATGCTTCTTTAATTTCATCAAAGCTATCCAAATAATCATCAACATAAAAGTTATTTTCAGAAGCCTCAGAAGCCTTTGGAAAATCATCCTTAAAAAGCTGTGCATTATAATTTTTCACTGCTTGAGCACAAGCAGGAGAACACGTTGATCCAAAAATCATTGATTCCATCACATATACGCTCGGATCCCTATCGGCCTCACATTGTCTCCAAAGGTATCTTTGTGCAGGCTGATCTTCCATAACAATTTTTATTTGCTGAAACATTTCTTGTATATCCCCTGTAACAGCGATTTTGAACTCTCTGAATCTTAGCAAAACACCGAACAAAGATTTTACTGTGTCAGGACCGGAAAGCAGTGCTGAGTTAAAAGATACTCCTTCTACTGCTGCAGCTGCATCAAAAACAATTCTTGATTTAGGTGGGACTTTGTTTTTATTTGTCACAATAAAATGAGGCAAATAATAGGTGTTTGGATGTTCCTGTAGTAGCTCACGTGGGCTAAGCTTACGGGCATAACCCTTTTTAACAAATCCTTCAAATGACTCAATTGCCCATTTTCTTAGCTCTGGTTTCCTAGCTAATGTCTTCTCCAATATTTCCAAACGTTTGAAAGCATTATTAAAACTTGGAGGGAAACTCATGCTTTCAGTTTTCCACAATAATCCTATTGAGTAATGTCCGTTTTCATATTTAATTGTATTTTTAATAATTGATTCAGCTCTTTCTACTTCTGCTGATTTTGGTAATTTATTAACGACGTTGACTCCAAAGTTTTCAGTAGAACAATAATTTTCAAAAATTGCTCTTAAATCTGTACTTTCATGCTCTCTAATGCAAAAAGAATATGAAGGCTCACCTCTATATACCTTACCGAAAATCAACCATCCTAGTTTGGTACGCGCTGCCATCGGCGAGTTCTCGTCACTTATCCTTCTGTCGGTCGTCAACAACAAATGAGCGTGCTCCATACCAATTAAAATCGTGGGCTTGGCGTTGACGTATCCCTGAACTGGAACATCAGCTAAATAAGTGAACTCCTTCTTCATGTGTTTAATATCCAATGTTTGCGTTGGAAGTTCAATGTCCTCGATGGTCCTGACATCCTTCATTGAATAAGTTTTTCCTCCATGTCCGCGTATCCACAGCTGTACTCTTCGGCTAGGTGATTCCTTTGAAACGTTCTGCGTCCAGGTTAATTCCAGTGGTTCTGACCGTCCATGGAGCCCAAGTTTATCCGCTACCGATTGATCCAAAAGGCTTAATGACGAGCCGGGATCAAGGAAAGCGAATGTTTCCAAAGAGAGGTTTCCATTCTGCAACGTTACTGGTACTATTTGATAATATACCGTTGATTTTCGACTTCCATGATGATTATTGTTAGTTTTGTCCTTCTCCAGATTTTGATTTTCCTTGGGTTTCTCGACGGCTGCTTTATGCAATAAACGATTGTGCATTCCCTTGCAACCGTCTATTTTGCATTCTCGCTTGCTTCTGCAAAACTTACTACCGTGTCCTTTGTTCAGGCAAGAAAAACACAGTTTCAATTGTTGAATTCGTTGTTGCCTTTGCTCAACATTGAGGTTTTTCAATATGTTGCACTTGAACGTTTGATGCTCATGCTTACAAATGTTGCACTGCATTTTTGAAGGATTGTTATGAATATTGATTCTGGGCTTTTGTTCCTTTCTTGTAGGTGGTGCTAATCTCCGTAATGTCGTTGCGTGAGTTTGCAGCCACTTATTCAAATCATGGAGAGTTGGCTGACTGACATTTCTTTGAAGCGCTTCTGTCCATGTTATCTGCATACTAAATGGTAGCTTTGATACTATGTCAGTAATTAACCGATAATCATGAAGGAATTCTGGCTTGGCCAATGTTTCCATTGTCACAACCAAATCGTCCAATGCGTTAGCAATATCGATAGTATGGAGTTTGGGTTGATTCAATGTTTTTATCAGCTCGTTCAATAATTGCTGATAAATAGCCTCCGGTCTCCCATAAATTTCTTCAAGCCGTTGCATTATTCTAGGAACATTAGCAGCCCCTATCATCAAATTTGACACGCTCTTGGCAGCTTGGCCATACAGAGCTTCTTCCAATCTTGATAAATTTTCGAGATTGGTAAATCTACCTTCGGCAGATGTGTCCTTAAAAATGCTTTTGAATTTCGGCCATTCACGAGCCTCTCCACTAAATTTTGGAAGCTTGATTAATGTTTGCCTCGTCGCATTTAAAGAACCTTCAGACTGACGTCTGTTTGCCACATCTTGTTGAATTTTCAGCGATTCATTTAGCTGGTTCGCTAAATCAAACTTCACTTTTACGTCCAATAATGTCGCTCGTTCGATTTCCAGATATTCGCATTTGGCGCAAAGGAATCGCTCTTCTTGTGACGGCGTATGCTTAAGGTGCACACAACTAAGGTGGAACCACCTATCACAATCGTCACAAGACACCATATTATCCTTGGTGTCAGCTTCCTTGCATAAACGGCAGTTTCCGTTCTTATTTTCCACGAATTGGAACATAGCTTTTGATTTTGCCATCGCAAATGTTCACTTTACTCTCACCTGGTTGTTTGCTGCTACTTTGCTTCTCTGTTTCCTTTTGCCGGATCTGCGCGTTCACTTCTGATGACAGCTTCTAAAGGTATTTCCAAACCTTTTTGTTAATTCACACACTGCAGTTTCACTATTTTCAAAAATGTCCAATGTCCTAGTTTCACTTGAATTACCACTCTGGGTTTTAATATTCAACACACAAGGTATTTTAGACACGATTCGTGAATATCTATTCACAACTTTCGAATGTTTGCCACTATTGGCTCAAGATTTGTAACAGTTAAATTTTGTGACAATGCACAACACTCAGACTGCACTCCTGGCGACAGTAAACCACGTTACAAAATCAATCACTGTAGCTATTTATTACGACAACTTTTTATATTGTCGGAGTCCTTTCCACTTATTCTAGTTGATCTCCGCGCGCCGGTATCACTGCACAATTTCAACACAACGTCGCGAGTACTTTCCTCTCTGGTAGTTCACCAAAATGTGACGCCGGAGCTTTACGGTTTTCGGATGTAGAAAACATACACTGTAGAACTGTGGTCTAGAACTAACTTTATTACTAATGCTAAGCCTTATATATATGAATGAATGTACAATACATTCTACCTGATTTGACTCATTATCTTTTGGGTCCCTTTCTTATTATCTCTACTTTGTTATCGCCGCCACTATCGGTGCGTCACTATTTTCATTACAATTTATGGGTCTCTTTCTTGGTCCTTCGTAGAAGATTAGTTTATGACGTAATTGTCTTGGGTAGCAGAGAATTATCAACTATGCGCATATTGCAACTAACAATATGCCATGCGGTGCGCTGCATAACTTAAGGAAAATGACAACTTGAGTTTGAAATGCAAATTGATTGATTCGCGTTCGTTACATACACTCACTTGCTATTTTCTCAGCTCAGAAGCGTGCAATCAAGAAACGATGTATGGACGACTTTTTCCTTGTGGTTTTGTCTAAAATTTTGCCGAATAGAGTAGAAGTCGCACACGAGTCCCAAAGTCGTGACAGAGATGTGAAAGCGACTCTCCACGAGGTGAGTGTAATTTACATTCACCCCGTGGAGAGTTGTCTTTGCAGCTCCCTCACGACTTCGGTATGCGTGTGCGACCTCTTCTCTATTCGGCAAAGTTTTAGACAAAACCACAAGGCAAAAGTCGTCCATACATCATTTATTGACTGCACGCTTCTGAGCTGAGAAAATAGCAAGTGAGTGTAACTCTTTGAAAGTGAGTGTTCCCATCCCTGCTTGCCGCCAAATTACTATAACACTGGATACGCCAAATAATCGCTGCCCCCCCCCCCCATTATCAGAATCCTGGCTCCGCTACTGGTCACTGTGATTGGTGACGCCTACTATAGATTGCTTGATGTGCCGTGAGTAGTTGCCGACTGTTGAATATGTTATTATAAAACTACCATGGCACAAAAACCACATAAAATTACAATAATTACAGCGTTGCCGGAGAAGGCATATAGTTTTTCCTACAAATATAAAAATCTAGCTTTCGAAGTCTTTGATAATATGAACCACCACGGTTTTTTATGTTGAAGAAGAAGAACTTATTATAAGGAACAACTTTGAAAAATGTCAATTTCTTGTTATTGATCTGATCTAAGCCTACTTGGACTTCCACAAGCGCAATGGAAATGCGTGTTCGATGGACAAATTGAAATTTTGATTGCCTGTCGGCGTAGGGAGGGAGTAACAGGCGACTGAAATGTTGAAGTGGCTCCGTAGCTTAGAGAGGAATAAGAAGTTCCTGTCTAGCGGATTGGGAGTCGAGGGCTCCATTCCCAATGAACACGTCGATTTTTTTTCGCAATCTAACCATTTGTTCGCAATTTACAGCTACAAGCCCAAAACGATACCGGAGTACACACGATCCAGACTATTTCCGATGGACAAGGTGAAAGCATGTCGGTGGATCTGACCGAAGCCACCCTTGGACAGGATGGGCAGCTAATCATCACCGGTGAAGATGGTCAAGGTACGTTACTCTGTCTGCATTGTTTACCCAAATGCGCCTTTCATGTTGGAACTTTCCATTCTCGTTTCAGAGTATTCATACTCCGGATTCCCGGTAAGTGGAATGATAACAGTTCCAGTGTCAACCCAGATGTATCAGACCATGGTCGCCAACATCCAGCAGTTACCGAACGGAAACGAAACGGTGTGCATAACGCCCATGCAGGTACATAACCAAAGCCAGACAGTGAATCTTAACAACCGGACGACTGTACCCACGCAAAACGTGACCATTTCAACCAGCAGTAGTAATAATGCCAATGTCAGTAACCTAACCTACAATAGTCTCCTTCAGAGCAACGGTACTTTCAATATCAATCACCTCAAGAGGCCTCGGAGCGATTCGAGTATTGCTAACGTTAGCGTAGCTAATGCTGCCGCCAGCATAACCCGTCGAAACCAAATTGACCAAATCAATCAAATGCTAGCAAACCAAAGTAAGAAAATCAATGTGATAGCAAATAACAATAATAATAACATCCAAAACGCCCTCAATAACAACATTAAAATTAGTCTCTCGAAAGAAGCGACCGGCGAGTCGGAAGAACCGAGCCAAAAATCCACTTCCTCTGCCACTCCAACCCCAACGGTTTCTGCCCTGTCTCAGGGTATCGTCATCCAACTGAACGGGGCCATCCTGAACAAGGATGTAGACCTCTCGGCGGTCATCGAAAAGCAAATCCAGCTGGTGAAGCAAGAACGCGAAGCGGCACAGCTGAGGAGTCAGCAGTCACCTCAGCAAGCGCTGCCGACGACGCAACAAGACGATAACTGCTCGCCTACTGTGCCCAGTTCGATCAAAATGGAGGAAGCCAGTCCGGAGCATGGGAGCGAGATGGACGAGGAAGAGGAAAATGTTTATGAAACCGACGAGATTACCATTACCAGAATCTAGTTTACTTAACATGGAAGATTGGACAATTTCTGATTAGTATTTACGCAAGTCCAAGTTTGACCAATTGGGTTTGGTAATGTTTTATTTGGCCGATTCTCCGATGGCTGCGTTGATTCGTATGTGTGTTTCAGCGACCGAATCTCAAAAATTTACCGAGTCTCTACACAAATCAACTTAGTGAGGGTCATGTCGCTGTTAAGAGTCGTATCTTGTGACAGAATAGAACAAGTGTGCACTGTTTGAAACGGTCAAAGACCTTGACTAGAACGTACTATAATTTCAAGGACTTATGACGCAACGTTTTAAATTATGTTACCTTTGGTTACATTGTTTCAAGCATATTTTTAGTAGAAATAGGTTGAGTTTTTGAGTGTAGATTTCCTCTTCATTTTTTTCTCGTATTTAGTTAATGAATATTTTGAAGAAATTGACAGGTCTGCATGCGTAAACTTACTCCAATAAAACAAGTTCTGCTTCCAAACTCTTCAATGACGGTACAAAAATATCAAATAGTCAATGAAATGTGCCAAAAAAGAATCACCAAACAAGTAAAAAACAAGTTATCGAAATGAAGCGACCATTCATTTTGTATTCGAACGCAGTTGGCGTTGAATTGTTAACAACAATCAAAATGACAATCTAGTCGGCCTAGCCTGTTGCTAAGGTGCCATTCACCCTTTTCTTGGTAGACTGATTGCAACCTATACAACGTTACATTTTAGTCGTTAGCTTTAGATGATTGTTGCGCGTTCATTGAGTGCGTGAACGTAAGCTCTGATTAAACCCCTATTTATTGAGCAGAATGACACACAACAGGAGGGTCACAAAATCAACACCAAATCGTGCAATTTGATTTTTTACGAAGCGAATTGTTTTACTATAAATAGACAATTTATTCCTTATGAAAACCATTTATTTATGCTAGTAGTCATTGCGTTTCGTGCCATTACACGAACCTAGTTTTAAGTCGTAGACCATATTGAGTTTAAGTTCCAAATGTATGTTTTCATATTTAGTTTTGTGCCATTTTTGTTTAGTGTTCGTGCTTTGCATTATTTATTTCCCATCTTTAATGATATGATTTCGTGTGTTTGTTTAGTCATTCGGTAATTTGTAAGTTGTTCACAATGGAACAAAAAATCATACTTTAAATTTGTATTGCAATAAAGAGCGCAACTTTTTATTTCCTGTGTTTTATTTAGTGGTATTTTTTGGTTGGTATTCCTGAACGAGCAAAGTAGACTCAAGTACTATTGCGTGTAAAGATCGTAAACCATTTGCTAATTGTAATCTCATTATCTCTTTCCAGATGTGTGATCTAGTGAGTAGATTTTACTTGTAAAAGTTTTGAAGTAGCTATTTTCTGAACTGTATTTTCCGTACTTTATAAATGGATTTTTAACTCAACAAACGCCTCATTTTCGTATTTCTACCCAGGTTGAAAACGGCGAAACCATGGAGACAATAACAGTAGGCCCTGGAATGCACCAGATGATGATCCAAGGTCCACCCGGTTCGGAACCGCAAGTACTACAGGTGTTAAGCTTAAAAGACGCCTCCGTTCTGACTAAAGCAATGGCCGCCATCGGTGAAGTGAAAGACGATGCCACAATTTCCATCGAACACTAAAATTTAACGGAATGATCATCCCCTTGAGCCACCATCATATCTCCTGTTGCGTTATTTTAAACCCAAAACCAAACCCTTAATCTAGTCAAAACGTGGAAAATTCTATTTTCCACACTCTGGAGGAACATCTCTAGTCAAAGTTTTAGATTCCGGAAATTTTGTTAAAACTCTTAAAATGTAAATAAGTCAAATTTTCTAAATACTCCAATCCTAACCTAAGAGAAACTATCGAGAATTTAAATCATGGTTCAACACAATCATCGTTCATTCAATCTAGTCGGCGTCGGCGTTGGATCAATGAACTATTTTCCCGCCGACAAAGCAGCCCTTGTAAATAGAAATTCGATATATTTCTCCATTTGTTTAGGATAATTTCAGGATTGCTGTGAAAAGTTCGTGTGAATCACAACAGGAAATGGTTGATAAGCTAATCTTGTCTCGACCTTAGTCCCATTCTGCAAAGTAGTTTCGTCTTCTTGTTGTTAGCTTATGTACTATTGACTGACAATGCTTCAGCTAAGTATAAGAACTTTCTATATTTTACTAGTCAATTGACATCGCGTGCAACATTATCGTATAAGTTATTTATTTTAAAACACTTTCTAAGATCTCAGATTTGGTTCCAAACCCCCTATTAACTAATCCCTCGAAATGCCGTGCACCCATTCAAAAAAAAAACAAAAAAAACTATCGCAAAATGAATGTCCTTGTAGCAACTCCAGTCTCTGCAAAAAAAAATAACGAAAGCCAATCCAAAAGAATAACACAACACTAGAGGAAAAGACTGATCCATCCTGAGGGGTTAGACATTGACAACTATAAAACACTCCAAAACGAGAAACTGTGATTAACGGAATGTACTATAGCTTCTGTTCGCATCATTTGTTTTATCTCTTTTGTTCCCGCCTGCTTCGATGATTGATTATTTATTTTATTTTATCAAACCGTATTTATTGACTAAATTATTTATTTATTTCGAAAAGATGTATTGAGCAAATTTTACGTGAAATGTATTTATTATTACTATTTATCGGAGAAGAAATAATCAATAGAAAAAAAGGTATTGAGCAATCAGCTTGTAAAATTTCGTACACCCGAGAGAAAGAATTCATTTTTTTATTCCCAAACAATAAAACAGATTGTTCCTTACGTAGAATCACGCAACTAACGTTAAAAAAAAGAACCCAAATTCAGTGTACAGTGGGGTTCAAAGTTTACGTGCCCACCCACGATCACTCTCGAGCGCGCAAACAAGGTGCGTATGAATATTCCAAACAGATGGAACAGATTTAATAACAAGTAACAAAAGAAAGCAAACTATTTTTGTCGCTGTAATAATCCATGTGCAGATAATTCATCAATGTAAAATAACACCGAATTCATCAGACAAATAAAACATGATATGCGGAAAAAGTCGACTGTTGTTGAGTTACACTTTATAATAGTTGATATCACAGAATCCAAAATTCTAAATGTGGAATCAGTATTTTTTTTTTATATGGATTTACTAAGACGGGGATCGTAGAAGGCTGTGCGCGAGAGCGGCTACGTTCTCAAAACTGTCACGCGTTTTGGTTCTATGATGTAGTATGTTCGAAATTTGTTGTTGGAATTCTGGACATTCTGGCATTTTTTATTGCTCGAAAATCAATTACTTATGGGAAGTTTTGATTTATGTATGAATTTTTTTATTTGTTTGTGTATCTTTTATAGTTTATTATTGCTTCCAATTTTCATTGCAGGCAATTTACAAATTATTTATGGAAACTTCTTAATTTATTATGGGGCGTTTAATTGGCTGCCCACACAGCGTGAAAGACAGCTGAAGTGCTGGGCACTTCTAAAAACGCGGACACCGTCTTCAGCCAGAGGCTGCACAGACTGAATGAAACTTAAACACTAGACAAGGGACACACGGAGCATGGCACCAGTGGATACGGAGAAGAATCTATTCTCACGAAAAGTTTCATCGCCCGGAGCGGGAATCGAACCCTCACCCCATAGCATGGTACGATTAGAAGCTTGGTGACCCTAACCGCACGGCTACGAGGCTCCACAAACAAGGCTTCAAGGCTACAAGGCTTCTTGACACTGTTCCAAGCGACTATCCCCTTCTGTTCAACACCTTTCTATTATTTCTTGGTTCGAATCCGGTTGCCAACAAAAAATTTTGTTTTAATTGTGAATCGGGTCCATGGTAGATTTTATCCTTTCAGGACGCGCGCCATCAAGCAACCGAAACTGCACCGCGCTCGCACTGTATACGATAAGCGAGAGTTTTTGGTAGTGTTATACTTTTTACAACAGCGCGCGTCCTGAAGGGTTAAAAAAATAATCTGTTGAGTTAAAACAAATCTCAGTCTGTACAAATTTAGTGGCGTTGTGTATTTAAATTGACCCTGAAGAATAGTAAATGCAACCATAACCCGTTCTCGAGTGCAGCAGCTCGTGTCACAGTAGGCGGTTAAATTAAAATAATATTTGTCTCATTAGTTCCAAGTTAAAGAACCAAACCGGTCGTTTTCTTTTACTCTGCAAAAGGTTATGAGCGCGAGGCTGGCCACAGCTTGAAGAAAAGTTGAAAAGATAAAAAAAATTCGCGATGAGCCGTCATCAGCAGAATGGACCCAACCATCGAGAAGCTGAAGGGACGCGAAAACTACTGCACGTGGGCGTACGCGACGAACATGACGCTCATTCACGTGGTGCGCGTTATCGGCCGTCCCGACAGGACAGTAAATTGACGAGGAGGTTAGTTTGCGAGCGTTGGCCAGGATTTTGCTTGAGCATGGAGACGACGAACTACAGCCTGGTGCAGGATGTCCAGGAAGTGTGGAAGCAGCTGCGGAATGCTTTCCAAGGCAACGGCCCGCCTTAGAAAATTAGCTTGTTACGAAAGCTGACCTCGATTCGTTTAGACAGGAGAACTAAACGTGGGAGCTAACCAGTCTTTCAAGCGAAGGCAATGCGTCTTAGAAGGAAACGATAACTACTGGTGAGATCGAGTGGTACAAGGCCCGCTTGGCCGTGAAGGCACGTCGCGACGTCGTTCCTCCCCAAACGCTTCAAAATGAAGGACCTCGGCGAAGCGATCTTTTGCCTGGGATTGAGTTATACACGAGCGGAAGCTGTAGTTAGATCAGGAACACTACATCGACAGCGAGTTATTACGGTTCAACTTGGCGAATTGCAACCCAGTCTCTTCACCGGCGGACACAAGCATCAAGCTGGACAAATCAATGTCACCGGCGATGCCGGACGGGACCTGCGAAATGATAAAAAGAAAAAACTTCCTGATTTCCATTTTAAAACAAGCTGATCCGGCAAACGTCGTACTGCCTGCCTACTGCGTTTTTTGACGTACAGCTCCGTAGAGAAATGCCCCACATATTCATCAGTATGGGAGCCCCCCTTTCCAGTGTGAGGATGGTTCTCACACTATGCTAAGAACCTTCCCCGGCCCCAATATTTCACGCCGATCAGTTCAGTTCAAATTATTTTTATATAGGTATATAGATTATTCCTGCAATAGGACACATTCGGTGTAGTACTAGAATTGTAGTAATGAGCTGAATTTTTCTATGGTGAGAAGGTGAATTCTTCGTTTCTGTAATGTAATGGTACAAAGTGTAGGTCACGGTGTACAGAAGGTGATATATTCCCGAAATCTGACAGTTTTTTGATGACGTAGTTCGAACGATTTGAGATGATCTAGTACTCCACACCAATTTGATCAACGTGAAAAACGATTAGAACGACGTCACATGTTTACATCCAAAATCAGATCCTGGTCCAGAAGTAACTTTAGAAATTTTAGCAGGAATTCCGAGATGATACAGAAATTTTTCCGAAGAATTGCCACAGAATTTTCACAAAATTGTCTACATTCGTTTCTTAGAGAATGCCTCATGAAGGATTCAAGAATTCTTTGTAGTGGTAATATTTAATCTGAAATCTCACCGGAGATTCTTACGTGAAATTATTCTGAGAGTTAACGGAATATTTTCCAAAATCATCAAAAAGCCTTTGAGAAATCTTCTAAGGCCTCCCCCAGAAATTGTTAGAAAAAATCCTCCATATTTTTGTTTCCGAATGATCCTTTAGATATGACTTGAGATTTTTTCCGGGGATGGCTGTGAGAATTTCTCCTTCAGGAGTTCATCTAAGAATTCTAAGGAAATCTAAGGAAATTCTGTCGAGAAGTTCTTCAGAAATGTTAGCGAGAAACTCCTCTGACGATTGTCTAGAAATTTTTGAAAAGACTTCTCCAAAAATTTTCCTCTGGAATTGTTTATCAATTTATTACCAAGCAATCCCTAAGAAATGTTTCTAAGTATCCTCCAGAAGTTCCTCCAAGGATTCACCATTCCTCTTGAAATGCCGCCAAAGATTCTTTCAGAATATTATTACTTTTAGAATTCCTAGGAGGCTCTTCAAAATTTTCTCTAAGGTTTGCTCATGTTGTTTATCTGAGGAACTGATCGTTTGTGGGAATTCCAAACAGGGTATCTAAATACCGTATTACCCCGCTGGTTCGACACGTTTTAATACGACACTTTTTAATTCGTACCCCGCTTATTCGACACTTGTCGACAGTGTTCAAATGTCACAGCGGTGTACACTGTTTACAAAAATAACATTCCCCGATTTTTAATACGATTTTACATGTTCTTCAAAACAATCCCAGGAACAAATTTTTACAAGCTCCAAATATAACATATAGAACGGAGAAAATAATTAGTGGAACCAAGAGTGAAACTTTATTCGACCAGTGAAACTTTATTCGTACTTTTCCTGACGAAGTACCAGAAGACTTTATGATTGATCTCCCGAAAAATTATCAACGAAATTCTGAGATAAACTTAGTAGGATCGCAGAATAGGATTTTTTTATCACAAGTTATGATGGTATCAGAGCACAGACAAACAGTCGTAACTCTTAAAGAAAATTCATCAAGAACTTTTGCCCGGTGCCATTTTCATGAGCACACTGCTACCTGTTGGTAGAACCGCGCACGACACTGTCAGCCATGATGGATTTCGATTTGACGTTTTGCTGACACGCACACTGCTACACAAATTGCCTGTAATTTTCGTTTGCATCATTCAGCAACGTGTACACTGGCAAACGTCAAAGCGATCGAACACTACACGAAAAGAAATTTAATTATATTATTTATAAAGATTGATTTATCTTTTTTATTAGATGCGTCCTAATTGCTTCTATAACATCAACCTATTGAAAGCTAAAACATTTTCTTATACCATGTATAAGTTTTGTGTTATGGCGAAAAAGTATTAGTTTAAACAAATATATTTGTTAAGGTATTGCTTTGAAAATTCACTCCACTACAAACAAACGGCGCCATCGTGTTCAACGTAAGAAGCCATTGTTGCTCTCGTGTGGTTTCGGCACCGAAGAAGTGTTTTTTTGCCGTTTTTGTGTAATTCTGAGCTTTAAGCGCTTGCGGATTACGGTAGGTATTAAACCATAAATAAGTTAAAATGTATGCAGGAGCTTACATAAAGTTTCTCTTCCATAGAGTACCCTTGGAGCCATGACCACCCTACCTGGAAAACGGTCTCAATCGAGATCCCAAGAAAGTCTCCAGGATGCCATCGGAAAGCTCTGTCCGGAGCGTTTATTCAAGATCCTCGGTTCCGGAAGTACATAGTGACAAATTACAGCTAAACACGCAGCAGCTCTGGAGATGTTGCTCGGAAGATCTCGGGCGGGATCTTGGGAGGAGTTCAATCCAACGATCCACCTTTCAGCGAACGTGAACGGTTGTGCGGGCCAATGAGGAGCAGCTTCGAAAAGTTATTTTGAGAGCAGCGTAACCGATACAGGTCCGTTGCAGTGATTCAAATTAATAAATAAATGATTTATACAATAAAACAATTATGTCTGATGAGCGTCTGAGTCGAAGTTTATATAATTTCCATTTTTGCTCAAAAAAGAAAAAAAATAACAAGGATACCATCAAAATATACGGTAATAAAATTCATTAGATTTGACCCATACATAACATAACATTCCTAATACCAGTTATTGGAAATAGCAAATTAAATTCATAAGTTACACTTATACATTTTATCAATTGTGTGTTATGCCTCATATTACACTCACAGATGAGCTTTATGAGGAAAACGAAATGGCGAAAATGTATAACATTTTCTTATACAACCAATAAGGATTTTTCTTTTCGTGTAGCGCATCTGGTGGAACGATTGCGCAAATCAAATGAAATGATCTTTAAATGCATGTGTCAAGCCGTTTTGAAGAGTGTTACGTCTGTTTTTCTGTGATCAGAGTTTTACAATTCCATTTCAAGTAACTTTTAAGAATATTGAGGAAATTTTATTGAAATTTATGTAAACTTGGTCATTTTTGGTAGCTATATTTCAATATTATATTTCATCATAGTAAATTATATTATTGACTATATAACTATTTGGGGTTGGGAGGGTGCATCGGTGCATCAGGGCATCATTGAAGTTGAAACTGTGCGACGGAGTGGATTGCCAGCCGGAGTGTGGTGAGAAGTAACTATAACATCCTTGTAGATGGGTTCTTCTATCCCAACAGTTGCAATACTACATACATACATACTTGGTCATTTTTGGTAGAAATTCATTAGATCTGTCTGATTGAGAATTCCTGGAGAAGTTTGTATTGAAATTCTCGGAACCCAAGGCAATGTTTGGACAAGGCGCGGGCGCCGTCTACAAATTACACTGTGGTGCATAATTGATCGGACAAACGTCGGTTTCCATACCAAAAATGACCAACTTTGAGATGCTGTAACCTGAGCTGCCGTAATTCTGCAAAGTGACGTAAGCGACATTGATAGTTTTGGCCCATTTTTTGGTTATTATGCATAAAACTCTTGCTCATCCTCTAAGCTTCTTTCCATAGTGGATAGATTACGATTAGATCTTGCATTCTAATACAGCAAGCCTATCATAGTGTTATATTTACACCAGATATTTTATATAATATACCAAGAAATATCGACATTTTGAATGGCGCTTACGTCACTTTGCAGAATTACGGCAGTGAGAGAGAGGAGACAGCTCACTGACAGCCACGATGTTTACATGTCTTCTTCTTATCCTGCTTTGCGGGAAAAATTAGTCCGCAAATTCAATCGCAATGGTAAATAGACGTTCGCGACTGCAAGAAACCCTTTTGGTGTCATATGTGCGTTATTCCTGGGGTAATTTGCGAACTTATTGTAGAAGACACCAAATCGATTTTAAGTCAAAGCGCACATCTATTTACGATTGTGATCAAATTTGCGGGAGGATTTACGGCGAAACGCGCAGTATTGCTTTTTTCACTGAAAATTTTCGTTGCTTTGCTGAGCAACATGACGTTTTCATCCAGCGAAGGCTTACGCGATACAGCAAATCGCTAAATTTCACACTAACACAGCTAAAAGTCTGTCAACAATAACTCAACACACATGCATTTTCAGCGAAAAGCTCTATTTGAATGACAACAATCCACTCCTATAACTAACGGGCGACCGCCGTCAAATATCAGGATTGCCAACTGTCCGGCGACTGCTGTCATGTCTCTGTGTCGCCGAATCTGGCGCTGGGTCTTCGGCGCGGAAACCCAAAGGTGGGAATAAAATTTTGGGGTTTGCGCACAATACTTCTTTTTACAACTGTTAGCGCCGCACAATGGTTTGGAAAAATATTATTGGTCAAAAATGAATTGCATATTGAGTTCGTTGCGACAGAGCATGGAAAATAAATGGATTCGTTGCGCTGGCTTCTTTAACGGTGTTGAGATAATTCCATATTCAGAATCTGCATGCAAAATTGCGCCGAAATCCAAATTTTCAAACATTTTGGTGCCCGGGAACCTATTTAAAAATCAGTTTGAAGTTTGTATGGGAGCGATTTGTCGAATCACCCCTCGTCGCATTTTGTACTGGGCGGAGCTGTCAAGCAGTTGGCCAGCTGTCAAAAGGTGATTTCGATAAATCTCTACGAAATCGATTTTAAGTACCAAAATGAAGTTCTAAAAATCTGAAAAAAATCATTGTGCTTCAGAAAAAGGTGCTCTTTCGTATAAAATCAAAAAATCAATACACTTTTCTTAATTTAAAAACCCAATTACACTTTGAAGGTGTGTGCACACTATTGTGTCAGTCCAATTTGGGGTGCAGTCAACAATACAATGGTAGCAAGTGTGCTTTCTGATCAGAGCACCGATCTATGCAGTGAGGAAAGCATGGTCATAGTATAAGTAAATATTCGTGAAACCTTCAAACCCTATATGTGATATCAAGCCCAGCCAGTGTTCTTCTATTTGTCATGCGATAAATGAATAGTATGTAAATTTTGGGATACAAAATTCCAAGTATCTGTGGCAGTATTGAAAAATTACTAAAAAAGTGAACGCTATGTGCCAGAAAGGGAAAGGATATACAGTATACTTTTATTCATGTATTTACAAATATATAATGTAGAACCTATTTACTTATTTATAATCTAATATTATAATCTAATAGGATCAGAGTGGCCCTCAGTTATTGTGAGACAGGTGATTCCTGGGAGCTTTCCTGTGATTGTCTAAAACGAACATTTCGAGAAAGATAGTTGAATCCATAAATCAAGAAAAGAAACAGAAATTTTAAATTTAATGTAGAAATTAATGATTGATTGAATTTATATTGAGAGTAGAAAAATAATGTGAATGATTAATATGACACATAGTTGGCGATCCTCGGCTTGCAAAGAAAAGTCTAAGAATCTAGGGCGATTCCTGAGATAAAGGTAGGGCTCGGGATATGAATGATAGGATGTCAAACCACCCGAAGGCGATCCTCAGGTTGCAGATAAAACCTGGAGGCGATCCTCAGGTATCACCAAGAGGCAATCCTTTGGTTATTACAAAATCCTGGAGGCGGTCCTCGGGTATAATCTAGAGACGATCCTCTGGTTAAAATTTTTAACAGAGTGAAAACTTGAGACACCTTTACTGGTTGGTGGTTGACAAAGGAATGATCTAATTTATTTTCTAAAAGTCATACATCGAATAATCAAAGGTTCCTATGATCTATTGTACTCTAACATCCCGCCTCAATTGATCAATCCCAGCATCGTCCGAAGTTTTCCAAATCGTGGAGCAGCAAGGCCTTTCGTCATCAAGTCCGCTATTTGAACCTCGGTTGGCTGGTACTGAAGTTTGATCTGCTTCTGTTGGATCAGGTCTCGCAGGAAAAAGTACTGTATATCAATGTGCTTCATTCTTCTATGCTTTCTTGGTTCTTCACAGATGGCTATGCACGGCTGATTGTCTTCATATACAGTCACCGGTAAGGCAACTGACACGTCGAGCATCTTCAAGAGGTTCACCACCCACATCGCTTCGCAGCTAGCATGACAAAGAGCCATGAACTCCGCTTCAGTGGTCGACAATGCCACCGACGTCTGCTTCCTGGTTGCCCACGAAATCGTTGCGCCATGTAGCTTCACTACGTACCCAGAGACGGATCGCCGGTCATTTGGATTATTGCCCCAGTCCGCATCGGCAAACACGGAGAGTGTTTCCGAATCCGTCGATCGCCGGAAAGCCAAGTGATAATCGGCAGTAGCTCGCAGGTACATCAGTATCCTCTTCAGGTTTGTCCAATGTTCGTCCGTCGCGCTACACTGGAAACTCGCGAAGTAGCTTACCGCTGCACAGATGTCCGGCCTCGACGTTACCATCAGGTACATCAAGCAACCGATCAGCTCCTTGTACGGCTTCTTCGTGAACCGTTTCGGATCTTCACACTTGAGTAGCTTCAGATGAGGATCCATCGGTATAGCAGAAGGTCGACAATCTGCCATCCCGAACCGCTGCAGAATCTTCATCACGTACTGCTTCTGATCAACCGTCATAACGCCCTTCGTTCTATTCCGGTTGATGTTCAGTCCAAGGAAACATTTCACGTCATCCAGATCCTTCATCTCGAACTCTCGGGACAATCTTTTCTTCAATCCGTTGATCGCCGCAATCGAGTTCCCAGCAATCAGGATGTTGTCAACATATATAACGAGGTAAATGGTCACCTCTCCTTCCGACCAGTGATACAGACAGTGGTCGTGCTGACTACGCTTGAATCCGATGCTGGTGATGAAACTATGGAACCGCATGTTCCAACTCCGGGATGCCTGCTTCAGTCCATAAATCGCCTTGTTGAGCTTGCAGACCAGATCGTTTCCCGCCTCAAAGCCTGCTGGTTGCCGCATGAAAATTTCTTCCGTCAATTCGCCATTCAAGAACGCGGTTTTCACGTCCATTTGATGCACGTACAGGTCCCGCTGGTTTGCCAATGCTAGCAGAATCCTCAAAGTCGTCATCTTTGCCACTGGCGAATACGTCTCCGAGTAGTCGAAACCTTTTGTTTGCGTAAAACCCTTCGCAACTAGTCGGGCTTTGTAACGATCGATCTTACCTTCACCGTCACGCTTGATAGTGAACACCCATTTGTTGCCTACAGGCCGTCTCCCAGCGGGCAGCTTGGTCAGTACCCACGTGTGGTTCTTTTCCAGGGATGCCATTTCAGCTTCGATTGCGTCCTTCCATAGGGGCCAGTCATCGCGCTTCTTCAATTCTTCCATATCGCTTGGAATGTTGTCCACATACTCTTCGGCGTTCAGCGCGAAAGCCGAAATGTTGTAGTCCTCACCTCATGCCAGATAGGAGGTGCACGATTTCTACAGCTTCTACGCACCTCAGTTTCATCCAGATCGCCTCCAGCAGCTTCGTCCATCAACGTATCATCCAGGTCATCTTCAGCGATAGCTTCAGGCTCGTCATGGATCACTGGCTCATTTACGTCCTCTTCTGCGACACGAGCCGGTCGGTGCACACAGTCTTGAATCACGATCAGCTGCTCTTCGTCATTTTTGCTATCGTCCAGTGGAGCCGGACTCATCTTGCATTCGTTGAACACGATGTCACGAGCAACGAAGACCTTCTTTCCATTCCAAATACGGTACCCGTTTGGTGCGTATCCGACGAACGTCGCCTTCTCGGATTTCGTGTCCAGCTTCTTCCGCTTTTTTTTCGGGATGTGGACGAAACATTCTGACCCAAAAACTCGAAGATTACTCACGTTTGGCTTTCTTCCATTCCAGACTTCGTACGGAGTGCGGTTTCTATCCACAGCAACGGTCGGGCTACGGTTGATTAGGTACACCGCCGCATATACAGCTTCGCCCCACAAGCGCTTCGAAACTTTGCTTCCAGCCAGCATGGCCCGTACCTTCTCGACGATGGTTCGATTCATCCGTTCGCTCAAGCCATTTTGTTCCGGTGTGTACGGAACCGTCATCTCCAACCGGATACCTTTTTGCCGACAGAACGTTTTCACTAGCTTACCGCTGTATTCGCCTCCATTATCGCAGCGAAGACGAGACATCCTGGTTTGGAAATGTGCTGTCGCCATGGCCTCGTACGTCTTCAAACACTCCAGCGCTTCATCTTTCGACCTCATCAAATAGACGACCGTCAGGTGGGTGTAGTCATCCGTGAAGGTGATGAAATACCGGTATCCGTCCCAGGACACAGGCGAGATGGGACCACAGACGTCGCTATGGACTAGCTCCAACGGACGGGTTGTCCGCTTCGCATCACGACTGACAAACGGATCTCGTGTTTGTTTGCCAGCCAGGCACGGCTCACACACCACTGGTGGCGAGCATCCAGGTTTCACGCTGCTGTCCAGATCCAGTCCATCCACCATTTTCTTGTCGATGAGCTTCATCAGGTTTCCGCTGCCAAGGTGACCAAATCGTTGATGCCACAACTCCATTTCCTTGATTATTTTTCCCGTTACCATGGCATGTTTTGGCGTTGCTAGGTAATGGAAATCCATCGCGTACAGAACACCAACTTGCTTGCCGGTTGCTACAACATCCTCGTCTTCGTCCTGAACGACAACCTTCCCTTTGTGGAAAATTACCTTTATTCCAGCCGGCGCAGAGACATCAGATTCAGCGTCAGCTCCGGGAAATAGAGCACATTCTCCATGCGGATGCGGATCTGCTTGCGGTCGACAATCGAGTACACGTTGATTTCGCTACGTTGCCTAGCGACCAGTTTGACACCTTTCTTCGCTGTTGCTATCCATACAGGCTCTTCTAGCACTTCCAGATTTTCAAACAGCTCCCGTTGATTGGCCATGTGGTCGGACGCCCCGCTATCCAGGTACCAGCGCCGCGATTCTTCATCCGAGATTGCCCCAGAACCGGCAACAAACGACACAGTTTTCGCAGCAGCGCCAGCGCCGACTTTTGTAGGCTTCTTCCTCTCGTGGTTCCGGACCTGCTCTTGACGCAGTCCAGATTCCGGGCATTCGGCTCGTTTGAGGCCAAATTTTCCGCAGCCGAAGCACTTCAGTCGACACTTTCCACCGGACTTACCAGCAAACGCGACGTCTTCCGGTTCTTGATTCGTTGAGCTTCTTCCCTTGCGCTTCGATTCGACGTCCAGGTACTTTCCCTTCACGAATTCCAGGGTCAATTTCTCCGAAACCGCCTCCATTGCCGTGTTCACCGACTCATACGACGACGGCATGGTCAGCATCAGGTGGCACACGATGTCCTGCTCGTCCATTTTCGCACCGGTTGACTTCAGTTCTCGTACCAACTGGTCGAAACGAAGAAAGTGGGATTCCAGACTTGAACGCTCGTCGTGCTTCATCTCCAGCAGCTTCCGTTTCAGCATGAACCGGTTCGTCAAGCTCTTCCGCTCGAAAACTTCATGCAGTCCGTCCCAGATTTCCTTCGGACTCCTCTTGTCTTTAATGTATTCCAGGTGACTATCCGCTACCGCACCGATCAGGACCGAGCGACACTTGTTGTCCTGCCTCTTCCGGCACGCTTTCTTCTCCTCTTTTTCTTTCTTGACAGCCGCCGAATCCGTTTCCAGGATTTCCCAGAAAATTTCCTCTTCCGCTTCCTCTTCGACACAGTGCGCGATTTCCAGCTGTTCCAGGAATGCCAGCATCCTGAACCGCCAGTTGTTGAAACCCGTCCCGTCGAAAGGCTTGATCTTGAGGAACTTCTCGTCGTCTCCCATCGTGGCGGATTTTTTCAATCGGCTTCCAGAATCTTCTCGGTTTGGGTTCACTGGGCCCACAACCTTTTAACAGAGTGAAAACTTGAGACACCTTTACTGGTTGGTGGTTGACAAAGGAATGATCTAATTTATTTTCTAAAAGTCATACATCGAATAATCAAAGGTTCCTATGATCTATTGTACTCTAACAAAAATGAAATCCTGGAAGTGATCCTCAGATATAACCAAGAGGCGATCCTCTGGTTATAAACAAATCATGGAGGCGATCCTTTTCACCATTTCATTGCAGAAACGGAGAATTGGCCTTCTCACCATACAAAAATTCTGCTCATTACTACAAATCTAGTACTAGACCGTACGTGCCCCATTGTACAGTTATTCCTGTATCACATGTGTTTCATAATATTTAAGAGACTTTCAGCCCTTGAGATTCATAAAAATGTCCCATAAGCGTCGGTGCATCGAGAAAATGTTTAATGGGGAGAGGCGATGAGGAGAAACAATAGAGTTAATAAACTATAGAGGACGAATGTCGCTGCTGCTCCCTTTGTTCTCGCTCGCAAACATGTCGGGTATCTATCTGTCAAACTGCATACTTTTTCGCTTTGACACTTATAGCCCGGCCTATCTCCGCCAGCAAGAGATGTTTCGGCAGCGACGCCAGCGACATTCTTCCTCTATAGTTTATTATTGTCGCGCTTATCTTAGATTCTCGGCAAGCTGCGTTCGAAACGCGCAGCCTCAGATCGCGCCAGACCGCGCACGTATGATTTGTACACGGTGTGCACCTTGGCTAAAATTGTTTTGCAGCCGCCGGGTGGAGCTGTCAGCCGCCGTGTACAAATCAAACGGGCGCAATCTTATGGCGGCTGACTCAGATCAGCAGGATCTGAGTGATTAAGGTATAGGATGCACAATACCTCTATTGGAGAAACCGATCGTTTGCCCTAATTCCAAAATCATTCTAGTTTTGTTTTCATTTATAATGTTTCAAATTTAAAGTGCATGGTGCCGCCGTAAATAAATTGTGGGAAGAGTAAAAACTTGTTCGGTAAATTACGACGAACCCACTTTACACGGTTGCCGAACAGATGTTTCAGCTTCTTTGTAGTAAAATTTGTAAAGGGATGTTTTATGTCTGACTGTTGAAAAATATGCTTCTTGTGATTTGTAATGTGTAGCTGTTTCTATAGGCTTCTTATAATTTATGAAAGAATCAGGTTTTCATTAGTTCCATCAGGTTTTTACCCTGTTTTTATTCGTTCCATTCAAACTTCCAGTTTTTCCTCCAACAAAAACAAGTCTGGCTGCACTGGCGCGGGTCGAACGCCGCTTTTTTCAAGCTGTCAGATTGTATTTAGAAAAACTCTCGCCAGACTTGCTTCTTTCTGCCTCCGATCGGAATTAAATCCGAAATATCTCTAGCTATAAACCGAGAACCAGCAAAAAAGTGCGGAACCTCCGCCATTACGACTGCACTCGGTGTGGAACGGTCCTGGAAGTGGCTCGCTCGTCCGGAAGATCGGTGTTGAAAGTCGTGGAAGAAAGTCGTCGTAGCTTCCCATCAAGGGCCTCTTCCCTTTGCGAAAGGCGATTTACGACGTGTGTGCATAGTGATTTTCTGATTGTTTCGTGCTAGAGTGCAAATTTTGCGGAAAATATCCACTGGAGTTGGTGAATTTTCTGGTGTGCGATTGAAAGCGTCCCCAGTGCAAAACGGTAGTTACACTTCCGTCGTTTCGGAATAGTTTTGCGGCAGCAGGGATTTTTGGGGGTGGTAGCTGAAGAAGCAGTTTTGCGATCCCCCTCCCCTCCATCTTCCGTTTTTTTCAGGTGAGTAGGATGGGTGGCGGAAGGCATAGCCTACTTCTGTTTGGAAACTTTTCATGTTGATGGTGTTTGAAAATTTACTCGATCTTTGGCTAGGGCGATTAAGGGGCAACACTAGGGTGACGGTATGAAAAATGGTTCATTTTCTCATTTTTTTTTGTCTGCAACACTTTCACTTCTGATGATGCCATTGTTTTTGCTTTAGTTTTCAAATACTTACGATAATTATGTTACTTCTGAAAGCAATACATTTTATTTCATTGATAGTAATTGTTAACGCGTTAAGAATTTAACTATTTTAGCGTAACATTTAAAGGTGCCTCTCTGCAAAACGTAAACATGGAGAAATTCGCATGAGAAGATTACCTCTTCTTTTTCTTAATGGTTCTACGTCCTCATTGGGACTTGGCCTGCCTCACTTCAACTTAGTGTTCTTTAAGCACTTCCACAGTTATTAATTGGAGGGCTTTCTTTGCCTGCCATTGCATGAATGTGTACATTGTGTGGCAAGTATAATGATACACTATGCCCAGGGCAGTCGGGGAAAGTTCCCGACCGGAACGGGAATCGAACCCGCCGTCTCTGGATTGGCGATCCATCATAGCCTTAACCATTAGGCTAACTGGAGACTCCTTTTTTATGTTGGTTGATTATATTAAAAACGAAAGACTTTTCTCGGTGTTCTATTCCATCCAATGATACGCATGGAAGTCTGCTTTCCTTGCTAGTATCATATACAGGTACTCTTCGATATAACGTACAAAAAAGTTTTCTCTTTGTATAGCGCATTTAGTTCACCACTGGACTATCGCACTAGTTTTCACGAGTGCGAAAACGCTAATAAAAGTGCGCGATTGCATCAAATCAACTCGGTGTCTTCAGAGCACTTGTTCTCCATAGATTGAAGAAATAGTGCGCCGAAGACATCAACCTGATTTGATGCAATCGCGCACTTTTATTTACGTTTTCGCACTTATAAAGTCGCAGTTCGCAGTCCAGTAGTGAACTAAATGCGGTATACGTTATATCAATGTTACGTTATTGCCAATGTTCTTGGTTTCGACAACGACTGTGTTCCACTCATCTACGCCAAACGTTTGGCAAGAGCTCCAATTGCTGCAGGATTTACCCCTCCAATAATTTTGCAATTTGCATTTAAGCTGGCAAGGGACGATTTCTACAGCCGGTATTTGGCAACTCGAAACCTTTCGCTGACTCACCTGGGATTTGATGTGGATAAACGGATTTTTTTATCAACGAGAACCTTACTGAGGAGGCCCGTAGGATTAAGGCGCTTGCTGTGAAATTAAAGAAAGCTGGAAAATTGATCTCCGTCTATACGAGGAATGGTACCGTTTTCATCAAAACTAAACCGGATGCTGCTCCAAGGCCAATTTTTGCTGAGGATCAACTAGCTGAATAAAACCTTTCCTATTTTTTTCTGTTTTCTTTCAAGTTATTCCTTGTATCCGTTCCTTAGGATGTTCCTTGCTTCCATCCTCTCCTGAAAGTTAGAACATGACACCTGTCCAAGAAGTTTTTCTTTTTTCCTTTCAATATGGTCCATGAATCCTTTCCTTATAACTATCCATGTTTTCTTCCTTCCTAAAAGTTATCGTTCGATGCTGCCCCGGATGACTGTTGATTGGACCCTGTTGGTTGCTGTTGCTGATCCTGATGTTATTGCTGCTGTTGGTTGCTGTTCTGCCGTTTGTTGTTGTTGTTGTTTTTTTTACCTTTCTTGCTTTGAATGGTCTATGAAAGACTTTTTAGCCGTTAATAGCCCCCTAACGAATCAATACGAACTGAATTTGAATATGAATCGCAATGTAAATGAAACTTGAAAAGTGTTCTTCCAGATGAAAACTCATCACTCGGAGTTCGTTTTAGTAAATAGGTTCCTTCTATTGGGTGTGGGTGTGTATTGCCTAAGGTTCTCGAATTCGTTTTTTGTAATCGATGTCGGTTGAAACGTTGACCAGCAATACCCGAACGAACAGTACCATATCTCATATACCTCGTGCTGTCATAAATGCGGCTTTGCGTTCTGACACATTGAATATTTGCCATATGAATATACAGAGTATCTGTGCTCGCCAGTTTGCCAAGTTTAATGAATTCAAGCAATGTTTTTATAACAGTAAAGTAGATTTAGTTTGTCTGACTGAAACGTGGTTATCAGATAAAATTTCTGATGATGCTATTGCTATTGAAGGATATAATCTAATAAGAAACGATCGCATCTACAGTCGGGGAGGTGGTTTGTGTATCTATAACAAAAATGACATTTCTTGTAAAATATTGTCATCGACGGAGCTGCCTTACAGTATAGACGACGTCAACATAACTGAATATATGTTTCTTGAAGTAGTAGCCTACAATGAGACATTTTTACTTGGACTAATTTACAACCCTCCAAGGAATGACTGTGCAGAATTCTTATTTGAGAAACTCACTAATCTGTCAATATCATATGGAAAATGCGTTCTCATTGGTGACTTTGACACAGATTTGTTGAAGTTTGATAACAAATCTAATAGGTTGCGCGGTGTTGTTGAAAATTTAGGCTTTACTTGTATTGGATCTGAACCCACTCATTGTTCCTCAGATAGCAGTTCTTTGATAGATCTGCTCTTAGTAAATGATTCTGATTTTATATTGAACTTCAATCAAGTGGCTGCACCTGGTTTCTCATATCATGACATTATATTCTCATCCTTATTCGTAATTATTCTCGGATTGACAAAACTGCTCTACACAATGCTTTGAATAATACTGACTGGTCTATCTTCTATGCGATAAATGATTCTGACATAGCTTTGAATATTCTGAACCAATTTATTCTCGAAACCTATGAAACTTTCGTTCCAATCCGCATGCGTAAATTTAAAAATTGTAATCCATGGTTCAATAATTCGATATCCTTAGCTATGGTGGAGCGTGACCTAGCTTATCGTTCATGGATAAGAAGTAGAACCCAAGATGATCATTATTTGTATAGAAGACTGCGAAATCGTGTAACCAATATGATCAAAGAAGCTAAATCCAATTATGTTTCCCACATAGCAAATTCGGCTAATTCGACTAAGATTTTATGGAAAAGGCTGAAAGAAATAAATGTTACAAACAATTCTTCACCTATACAATTCTCGAATTCATGTGATGAAATCAACAACTTCTTTAGTTCTAACTTCACCGTGGACCAATATCTGCCATCAATAGTGCTACCAAATGAGAATGGTTTCAAATTCACTTTAACCAATGAGTATGAGGTCTCTAAAGCAATTAACTCTATTAAATCTAATGCTATTGGACTTGACGGAATTCCTCCCAAGTTTGTGAAACTCGTTTTACCCTATATCATCAGTCCAATGACCCACGTATTCAACACAGTAATCGCAACTGGTAAATACCCTGCCGCCTGGAAACTCTCTAAAATTTTGCCGATTAGGAAGAAACCTCGGAAAAATGACATGCAGAATTTACGACCAATCAGTATTTTGTGCGCCTTGTCAAAAGCCTTAGAGAAAATTTTGAAGACCCAAATACAGGAATTTCTTTCGACTTTTAATCTCTTACATCCCTTTCAATCTGGATTCAGATCAGGCCACAACACCTCCTCTGCACTTTTAAAAGTGCATGATGACATTCATGAAGTAATCGATAAAAGGGGTATAGCTTTTCTGCTTCTTATAGACTTTTCTAAGGCTTTTGACAGGGTGTCGCATTACCGGTTATTGCGTAAGTTATCTACCCTTTATAACTTTTCAAGTGATGCAGTAGGCCTTATACGATCGTATTTAACGCTCCGCTCACAAGTAGTTGAAGCAAATGGTCAATTATCCGATACTGTCGGTATTACATCGGGAGTCCCACAGGGATCGGTATTGGGCCCTCTGTTATTTTCATTATTTATTAATGATTTGCGTCAATACTGAGGCACTGTAGTATACACATGTTTGCTGATGATGTGCAAATTTATATTTGCTCTACAAATCACTCTAAATCGCAGCTAGCTCAACTTGTTAATGCCGACTTGTCACGTGTTTTATCATGGTCAAACAACAACCTTCTTCCAATTAATTCATCCAAAACAAAAATAATGTTTATTTCACGATCCCGTAACACGTCTAGTATTCTTCCTGACATTATTTTATATAACCAAAAAAAATTGAATGCGTAAATAGGGTTTCGAACCTTGGTATCATCTTTCAGAGTGATTTAGAGTGGGATGCTCATATAGATGCTGTATGTGGTAAAATTTTTGGTGGCCTACGACACCTCAAACAAACTGGGAGCATGCTGACTAATCAAGTGAAATTACGTTTGTTCAAAGCCTCATTACTACCTCATTTTACTTATGGTTTAGTATTATTTCTAAATGCTTCTGCATGATCTCTTGAAAGACTTAGGGTAGTTTTAAATTGCTGTGTGCGTTGGATCTATGATTTAACATCATTTTCAAGCGTTACTCACCTCCAATCTGAACTGCTTGGATGCGGTTTTTATGATTTCCTTAATGTGCGATCATGTACAACGTTATACAAAATAATAACCACAAAGGCACCTCGTTTTCTTTTTGACAAACTACAAGCATTCCAAAGTGCTCGCGTACAAAACTTTGTTATTCCGCAATACAGCACATCGCATTATGGGGCGTCATTCTTCGTTCGGAGTATTGTAAGTTGGAATCAACTTCCACCTGACGTAAAATCTTGTACCAGTATTAAAGAGTTCCGCAGGCAGTGCACACACAATTTCAGTAGAAGGAATTAGTTTGTATAGTTAAGTTAAAAATAATAATTTATGAATAATGTTGAATTCCGATTGCTAAAATTTAAAAGGTTGTACCTTACTTAGCAAGTATTCGTTATATAAATAAATAAATAAATAAATATCGAAGTGTACGTTATATCGAAGCAGAGAAAAATTTAATATTTTTTATGCTAGTATTGATGTATTCGACGTGAAATTTATCCCAAATAATAATTTCGGTGAAATTCACTAAACCAATAATGAAAAATTTGAGTTTTCACGAAAAAGTCATTTCGTTTATAACGTACATTTTGCTTCGATATAACGTACACTTAATTTTTCCTTATATTGCGCTAATTCGTAGTTTATCTAAGGGTTATTCCTGGGAAAAATAGAAATTTTCAATGTTGTACGTTATATCGAAGCAAAATGTACGTTATATTGAATTCGCTATATCGAGGGTACGCTATATCGAGGGTACGTTATATCGAAGAATACCTGTATCACTGTGTAACATGTACATAGGTATGTTTCGGTTTTGGGAACACGGTCTTTAATTTCCAGATGACGAAAACGCAAACGCGACAAAAACAATATTTTTCCATATTTTACAAAATTTCAATATGAATATCTAAGGTTTCACTAGAAAACACATTCCTGAATTAACATTTTTGCAGTTTACTATGAAATTTGATTGCGACGTTTTTTTTTGCCTTTGATGTACAGTTTACATCTCGTGGTAATTTTTCTATACAATCACTTGAAACTTTTCCAGAACGTAGAATTCGGCAAATTCCTTCTGGGATTCCTCTAGGGCTCTAGCAAATATAACATATTAAGAATATGACCTACTCAAGCGCTAAACTGGCGAACGCATTTTACCGACAGCAGCGACACGGTTGACTCGCGGTCGAACTAATTTACTGTCGCAAAGCCGCAGATAGCTTTGATTGGTAGGGCTGGCTCACCTACACTTCCGGTCCGCTTTAGTGCTTTATGCATCATTGTGGCCAGGTGTTGTTCTAGTTTTCCCAACTGTATTATAAAGCATGAGCGGTGATCCTTGGTATTCTTGTGTAAATTGGGGTACTCGAAATGTTGATCGATCACCGATTATTGCTGGCAGATGCAGTGGAAAGTTTGTCTTAATACGTATCAATCGTCTCTGACAAACGAGAAAAACTGACCTCACTTTTGGTATAGAGTCTTCAGTCTCCGATTAATCGCTGCTTCATGTTTGATGGAGGTTTTAATCCAATGGGTTACATAGCCGCTATCAGAATGAAGAGAGTAATGTTCCGCGTAATATATCAAGTCCCTGCTGGGTGGCGCTAAATAGGTGAGCCATAGACCATAGGTTCCCAAACTTTCAGGTGCGGCGACCCCCTTTGGTCAGCAGACGTACTTTTCGCGACCCACCATAGAAATTCTCTCATTTGTTGTCTGTTACAGTAAAATATTCGACTGTCCCTCGCGACCCCCTGGATGAAGGCCGGCGACCCCCCTGGGGGGTCGCGACCCACAGTTTGGGAAACCATGCCATAGACAATAAAATCGTCAATGTCGTAGTATGTGAATATTGTCGAAACAACACTATTTTTGGTCATTGTCCAACCAAAATCATAAGCGGCGTCCACTCACACTAAGCGCATAACTATGTTAGGGTCAAGATTAGGATGAAATCATTGGTGAAATATAATAACACTTTTTAGTTTGTGTAGTTAGTTGAACTAGAGTTAACTTTTTATTGAGACATTTTCTGTAAGTTTATTCTGGATTACAATACATTAGCTGTCCTTTAACTGAATTATTTTATAACAGTAAACAACATTATTCCTTCTTGATAAAAGATGTATTGACAAAAGCATTTCAATGTGAACATAGAATTGCCAAACTATACATCTGATCAGATATTTTTCCGGTATTAAATTTGGGGTGGAGAGGGCCCATATAGCCGAGGCGGTAAACGCACGGGTATTCAGCATGACCATGCTGAGGGTGACGGGTTCGATTCCCGGTCGGTCCAGGATCGTTTCGTAAAGAAAATTTCCTTGACTTCCTTGGGCATAGAGTATCTTCGTGCCTGCCACACGATATACACATGCAAAATGGTCATTGGCAGAGGAAGCTCTCAGTTAATAACTGTGGAAGTGCTCATAGAACACTAAGCTGAGAAGCAGGCTTTGTCCCAGTGAGGACGTTACGCCAAAAAGAGGAGAGGAGAGGAGGGTGACATCGGGTATTGTCGGCAGGTTTGTTCTCTTCGTCATGGGGGGTGTTTGACAGCTAAATTTCTCGAAATTTGGCCATATAATTCAGCTTGGTTGGGAAGGATTTGAGGCCAACTTTGAGTTTAGTAGGTTTCAAAAAACCCCCCAAGACGAAGAGAACAAAACGGCCGAGAATAGGCAATTTCCCCTACTTCATGGTAAAATTTCAGTCGTTTATCAAACTTCGAGAATTCTTAAATGCACGAAATATGGGCACCTCACGTTAATGTATTTTTTTCTTTACGGAATACTAGCTAGTGATTGTGGACATGTGGGAAAAATATGAATGTAGAAGAAAAAAGAGTGATTATCACCTAAATACGCAATGTTTAGCACTGCGCAAAGTTTGGTACATGCGGCCAAACGGTATTCGGCCATATAACCAAACACCAACTATTTCTTGTGCTCGATTCCTGGTCGTCAGTTTCCCTAGAATATACAGGCACGTCCACAGAACAGGCCTAATTTTGGCAAAGGCCGGAGTTTATAGAAATCGGCAATGGGAGGGGTAATGGAAATCAGCAACGGGAGAGGTAATAATCCCCAAAACCCATCACTTGTTCACGGGTTCGCATACAGATATGAACTATTCAAACCGAAAGTCAGAATTCAGAAGTTCAACAAAAATGACTGAAACGTGACAAACTGAAGAATGTGACTTTCTAAACAACAAAGCGTAGAATTACGAAGGTTTTTTTTATTGATTCCACCTTTTCAAAATTACGCCTTGCGTTATTTTCCGCCTTTCGTTACACTCTTAAGGTGGTCTGCTTTTCGAGTTTCTGCCTTTTGATAGGATCCCTCTCAGCAAAATTATGACGAATTTTTATTCATAAATTATGATCTTATAATAGACTATTACACTCTAAAAAGTTTTCACGTCCGATTCACGTGAAATATCACGTAGCTCATCCTTATACTCAAAACTTCCAAAGTTACGTGACTTTAGTCATTTTCACTCGATAACCACGTCGTATGCACCGCCCTGTTTGGTGATATCCACCAAATTTTCACGTAAACCCATTGGCGTAAATACGGGGGGTCTAGGGAGGGCTTAGACCCCCCTAGAATCCAAATAGCCCCCCCTAGAAAATCTTCAAATTACACTGCGAAGCCACCTTGGACATTGAAATTGGCTCTTAAGCCCCCCCTAGGAATTTTACCTAGTGACGCCAATGCGTAAACCGTTTTAATGCGTTTGTGTTAGTGTATTTCGACTTGGAAGTTTCCGCGAAACAAAAGTTACGTGACTTTCAGGTGTGAAAAAACAATCCAATATGGCGTCGATAAGTAGGTTGGTGCGAGAACTGTTTGCTAGAGTTTCCGTGAAAGTTGCAGTAATGTAAGTATTGTACGAAAATGTGATTGTTTAAAGAAAATGATAGTGATTAATTTTACACGGCTGTGACTTTTTCTATTGTTAATAATTTCAGAGGTGAAATAGGCGTTATTAGTCTCGTGGCGGTAGCGGAGGTCCAAAGGAGGAAATCAGCAAGTGTTGGAAACGGTTGGAGTTCGAAGATTTTGCTTCAACATCCTTGGATTTAGGTATTTGCAAATATGGAACTCTCCACTCCTATAGTGGATCCCAAACGTATGAAGATGTTATAATTATATATGTAAGTGTAAATTTATTAGGTACTCTTAAAAAAAGACCGATAAATATGTTTATTTAATTGTTACATTTTAGTGCCAGCTTGTAGCGTATTTGAGGAAGCAAAAGATTTCAAATCCCTATAAAATACAATGATATACTTATTTCACGGTAGGGTACAAACAATGTTTTTCATTGCATTCTGTAAGGATTCAAATTCTCTTGCCTCTTCAAATACGTTGCAAGCTGGTGCGACTGCTTTATTTTCATTCAAAAATCATGTATAAATTACGTGAAATGCATGTACCGTCTACCCCCGTTCGTTTGAACGGCACCTCATGCAAACCAACGGGGTTCATTTTTAATTTGAACGTCTAGCAACTCTGTTAGCATCGAAAAATACACTACTGGCAACCTGATTTGGTGTTTTGTTTTGGTTCTGCGTTCCGTTTCACACCGTTCCATCAGCAGAATGACGTTTGAACCATTTTTAGTTTGAACGATGTGCAGATTAGAGGGGGTCAAACTAAAAAGTGTTCAGATTACATGCGGTCAAACGAACGAGGGTAGACGGTAGAGCTAATCATGTTTTCACGTTAAAGTTACCTGAAGTTCCAGTGGCACTCACTCACATTTCACGTAAACGATACGTAAAACGTGAGTCAAATTTACCTGACTCATCACGTCGATTGGCGAAGCTCAGATTGGTCCAGCTACCTGACATTCCGGTGAAGGTGACGTGAAAAATATGGTGGACGAAAACTACCTATCTTTTCACGTAAATCGGACGTGAAAATTCTTCAGAGTGTATGATTCATTCCGTCACGATCGTCCGTGCAATACATACAACTTAATAAATACAGGTTGTCCATCCATCCGGGAAATACGGGAAAACCGGGAAAAATACGGGAAAAACACGTGAAATTGTAAAAGGCACCGGGAAAAATCTTTATGGTGTCTATCTGTACTTCATAAGTGTCAAGCAAGTCTTGAATAGAATGACAACATAGCTACATAACAACATAGCAACATTAACAGAGTTGCCGGTTGAATATGTTTTTTAGAAAGGCAGCCTCTCAGGAATTTTAGTAGTTTCTGTTGGATCTTGATAAATTCATGTAAAACAAATCAGAATATACTTCTTAGGCGAAATTTTCAGATTTCTGCAAGATTTCACGGTGGACTTTTTGAGTCTTGTTAGGAAAATCGGAATTCCTGGCGAACTCAGTGAACCTGCAGAAGTTACTCACGGCGAAGAAATTTTCACATTTGAAAAAAATGTGTCAGTTTCTGGAGGGATTCTGGTGACATTCTTTGTGGAACTCTTCATATATTTCTGCCTGGTCCCTTAAATTTGATCCCTTTGGCTGAAGTCAAGGAGAAAATTATTGAAAAACAGTGATATTGTGCCTATCCGCTTCTGTACAGAATTTTGGAGGAGCTTTAAGTAAAATTCAAATAAAATTCTGAAGAGTAAGTACAATACTGTAAATTACAGCGAATTAAAAAAAAAACTGCTCATGAAAGACTCTCTGATAGGATCCCATAAGAAATTTCCTACAGATTTCCTTAATAGTAGTAGAATCCACAGGAGAATCTTCTATGGAATCTGTGAAGAAATGTTTCAAAATGTTACTTCCTGGAAGCATCACTCGGATCCCCGAAAGAGTATACAATAGAATCCCTGATATGTTTACGGCAATATTAGCCAAAGCATTTTAAAAGAAGTTGTAGGTACAACTTTCATGATTTTTTTTTTTGCAGAACCCATGGAGTTTGCATGGAGTACTTCCTAAAGGAAAAAATGTTGAATGTCCTCAAGATATTATTTAATATTGGAGAAGAACTCAAACGTTTTACTTCAAAATTCGGAGAAAATCGGTGTCAAAAGATTTTGGATTCTGCAAGTAAATTGTTTAAAATGACGATGCAAGTAGAACAAAAAGTTGGATGGAGATTTTCACAAAATGTAGCAAATAATTGATACATTTGTTTCTAAAGACCAGGTTTACCAAAAACGTTTCGATATTTTTCTACCGATTTTTTTATGATATACAACAAAAATTTCGCGAAAAAATCAGACACAGTGACATCAGTTTCAATATTATTTTCATATAGATTCCATTTCCTTGTTATAGAAAGGACCTTTTCAACTAACTCTAATCCTAACTTTCGTGTAAGAAGGGGAAATTAACACCAGTGATTGAAGAGTTAGTAAGTTTTTTTTTAAATCATAATTTATGAAATCAGGAAATCTATAAGATTCGTATCAAGTTATAGACCAAATTAAAACTGTATATAAAAATACACTGAGGAGCGCAAAAATTTGCGTTCGTACATACTCGGGAAGTTAGTCCATACCCGGGAAAAATCCGGGAATCGGAAAACTGAATTTGAATGGACACCCTGTAAATAGTTAGTAGTCTACCACCTGGGGCCTGTAGCATAATGAAAATTTTACTAATAATATTAGTCTTGTAGCTTGTAACTTATAATTTTCTGTTGCATAAAAATACTACAAGTACAAGTTACAAGTCCAATACTACAAGTCGGTTGAACTAATATTATTAGTAGAATTTACAAGTGTATGTTGCATAAACAAACTACAAGTATAAAATATTAGCT
Organism: Aedes albopictus; assembly: GCF_035046485.1. Taxonomy (NCBI): domain Eukaryota; kingdom Metazoa; phylum Arthropoda; class Insecta; order Diptera; family Culicidae; genus Aedes; species Aedes albopictus. The sequence goes on along the minus strand of NC_085138.1, from coordinate 1,351,916 downwards.
ATGACTTGTACTTTTGATTACAAGTCTCAAAGGTCTTGTAAAATAATTTACAAGTTAGATTTAAAGTATTGCAGAAGTCATATTTAGTTTTGAATATATCTATTTGACATTTTGATGAACTCAAAAGATATTATTTATCTAACATGTCAACCTTAATTCCAGTTTTCGACGATTAAATTTGGCAGTATGTATTCGAAATTATTTGAAATGAAAATTGCGTTGATGTACACTTTATATCCAAAATATAATTTCTGCTGAGTCTCTCAAGTTCTCCAAAGTTTCTACAATACCTATCTTTGATTGGAGGTTCTTGGTAAAGTTATATTTATGGTCACTGCATAAGTACAGGTAAAGTTGCAGATGCGAAATAAATTTGAATCAATGGATCACTAAAATAACTAAAACGGCCGCTATGAAATGAACAGATAGCGCCACCGTAGCCGTGTGTGTTTGACGTAACTCGATTGCTGTCACTGTGTTACCGTCCACATACGGAGGCGCTTTTGTTTTAATGCGGTGAGTAGCGGAAAAGTCGGCTTCAATGATCCATTGCTTGTATTGAGCATCATTAAGGATAAACGTCTTGAAATCCCGTTTCAACAGTGCATAAGAACTTCAGACGCACAAATCTCAAGAAGCAAGCTTCAAACAACAGTGAATTTCATTATTCTGTTCTTGCTCACTTGTAATAAGCTTGAAATAAAAAGATCAGGTGCGCCGGTTTTGTTTATGAAGAGATTTGTGCCCTTGAAATCGTGAGTAGGTCCCAAAGTCGGCCATTGTGGCGGCCATTTTGGGATTCTAACAAGTCTGTCCTTAAGCTAATCAAGAGCTACAATATACATACACTAACTCGAATCGAGTTGCGACATATAAAAGTAGGAAAAAGCTCAATTTTGGCATCCCAGATCACTTTGGATTTTAACAAGAAGTATAATACATGTTGCTAAATCTTTATACATTGTTTTTCAACCAGTACTATTAAATCTTTGGGACATTTTACTAAAAATCTAGATACTTGCAGTGCCATACTTTGTAAAAAAAATAGTTCGTCAGAGCGGCCGAAAATTATCCAAACAGCACATGCTTTTCTTCATCTATCGTATAAAGAATGCAAAACTTCGGAATAAATGAAGTTATTTCGGGATGTTACGCGGAAAATGCAGAATATAAACAAACATCAACTGCAATTTCAAATTAATAGTGAACTGTCGGATGAATTTTGACAGGTAAATGAACCAAAACAACTTGTATTTTCATGGTCACTAATATTACAAGTGCTAATAATATTAGTGGAAAATTAAGCCTTTATGCAACACAAATTATTAGCACTTGTAATATTAGTACTTGTAACTTGTAACTTGTAGCTAATATTATTAGCCCGATTATGCTACAGGGCCCTGGGGTCTCCAGTTAGCCTAGTGGTTAAGGATATGGATCGCCAATCCGGAGACGGCGAGTTCGATTCCCGTTCTGGTCGGGAAAATTTTCTCGACTCCCTGGGCATAATGTATCATTGTACTTGCCATACAATGTACAAACTCATGCAATGGCAGGCAAAGAAAGCCCTTCAATTGGGCTAGTACTAGATTTGTAGTAATGAGCTGAATTTTAGTATGGTGAGAAGGTCCATTCGCCGTTTCTGCAATGAAATGGTGCAAAAATCGTGAGTAATATGATTCCTTGCCTAATTTGATGCTGTTTGAGCAAAACTTTGGATAACTATGTTGTTTATGTTACAAGAAATGGAGAAAACAACAACACTGTTGTGCAAAGTTTTGCTCAGACAGCATCAAATTAGGCAAGGAATCATAATACTCCCGCTTTTTGTACCATTTCACTGCAGAAACGGAGAATTGACCTTCTCACCATACCTACTAAAAATCAGCTCATTGCTACAAATCTAGTACTTCACCGGTCTGTCCTATTAATAACTGTGGAAGTGCTCAAAGAACACTAAGTTGAAGCGAGGCAGGCCAAGTTCCAGTTGGGACGTAAAGCCATAAAAAAGAAGAAGTAATCTACCACCTGGTTTCACTCGTAACAATATTCACTTAGGAATTTCTGGAAATCCTACAGGAGTTCGTTGAGAAATCACTAGTTGATTTCTTGAATCCTAGTCTAAAATCCTGTGCCCCTAAAGAAACTGATTCCTAAGAGGCTAAACTCCAATATTCCCTAAAGGAATTTCTGAAGGATTTCCTGGAGTAATTCTCAGAAGAAATTGAGGAATCTGGGGGATTCAACAGAAGGTTTAAAAGGCGAAATCCCTTGCAGGAGAACTAGAAGAATACAAGATTGCCTTTTTGGAGTAATCGAAAGATGAAATTCCTGGATGGAAATCCCGGATAAAAAATCTACTTATTTTTATTGTTAACTACCTACTTGTTTTACACATGAAAAATGAATTGGTTTTGTTTTTCTTAGGTACAAAAAAACAATGTATACATGAATCTTGAATTATGCACTAATTACTGTGACGCATACGTTTTTGAAGTCATCGAACATGGGTTATTTCAAAATAATTTATGGATGGAATGCCTCAAGATTAATGTTAAGCTAAATAACAAATATTCCAGGAAAAATTTTTGGTAAAACTTAGAGTGTTGTCAAAAACTAAACATACCTGCACCTAATTTTAATGAACCTATGAAAAACTGAAACTCAAAAGACTGATATTACATTGCATATTAGTATTGTCCAATTTGTCCATTTTCTGAGTTTTTTGCCTTGTAAATTTTTAGTTTATTTTAATACATAAGTCCAGTCTTTTATGTGATGGTTTCTCAACTGCAGTCTGTCATTGTTAGCCTGTTAATGTGCATTGAGACTTTTGAGATACTGTGTGTGTTCGCATCCCATAGTACTCATAGAACATTAAACTGGGAAAAAAAGTTTTTTTTTAACTTTCTGTCTTTATTTTTACAGATAGGTAGTTCTTGCAACCAACACATTTTCAAACATCGTTTTCAGAAATTTCATTACGTATGACATTTCAATTTAAAACAGTCTTGCTAATTACTAATTCTTTGTTTTATCTTCTATTATTTTGCAGATATAGTAATTATCAATTGCAAACTCTTTTATGTGATTTGAGCTATGCTCTAAACCAGCCAAGCAGCGAAACATGAGAACCAAAAAGACCACAAAGCCGGCGCCGATTTTTGCGTCCTCTTCGGGCGAAAACGGCGATTCGGAGAAGGTCACAAACGATGATCCTCCCACTACCAACGGTAGTGCCGCAGAGGAAGAAGAACCTTCAGACAGTGTCATTCTGATCGATAATGACTCCATGGCGGAACCAGTCGCAGAAAATGGCATTGCCAACGACAAGGAGAATGATGACGCGGGAAACACCTCACCCAAAGAAGATGCATCAGAGGAACCCGTCATAAAGTCGGAGAAACCGCCCATCAAAGTCATCCGGCTAGTTTCGATTGAGAAATTGATGAGGCCAAGCCTACTACCGACTGCCGGTGAAGATGCTTCGAAGAAAAAGGCCAACTCGATCGAAAAGCCCCTCAGCAAGCGATCAAAGAATGCCAGTGTGATAGAAATCAGCGATAGCGACGAGGACGATGATGTACCTTTGTCGAAGAAGGCCAAAGCCGAAGAAGACGTTGTCCAGAACTTGTCCAGCGATGACGAAATAGCTCCGGTGAAGAAAAAAGTTTCTCAAAAGGTCAAGAAGGTAACCTTGAAGAAACTGATTGACGACGATGAGGAAGATGAACCTGTGGCCAAACGAAAGCCCGAAGCAGCCAAGTCTGCCAAGAGCAAACAGAAGAAGCGTTCAAGCGTTCCAGACGGCTGCAAGAACTTGACTGTGAAGGTGCAGAAGCTACCTTCGGATCTGAAATCTTTTATGGAGGAACACAGTTTGAGCAGTATACTTGACCGGCGGAACCGGGAGATAACTGCGTTCAAGTCGAACACAAATTATTACGGCGAATTGAGTCGTCGCCGGAAGACGGGTGGGGCAGAATCAAGCAAGTCAAAGGCGAAAGAAGGTGGCAAGAAGGGCGGCAAAGCTCAAGTTATTCAGTCGAGTGACAGTGAACAAAACGATTCGGATGAACCAATCGCGAGCATTATTACAAAATCAGACAACATTCCTAAAAATGTAAACTTTTGTTTGGATCATGTGTGCATTATGATGTGTCGTTCGTCGGAAGTCATCTGACCAAGATCCGAGAGGGTCGGATCTTGATCGGATGAATTTCCGGACACTGTGTACTGATCCGAGAGGCACACTTCGGTTGTGCGTCGCCGTTTTTCTTTACTTTTCTCCAACAGAAAAACATGTCCAAGCGTTCGGCCCGTTCTCGGCGTAAGCTTAGCGAGAGCGAAGACGAAGGCGATGACAGTGATGATGATTTCGAGGTCAGCTCCAGCAAGGCAAAGGCTGCAGAGCCGAAGAAGAAACCCCGAGGCCGGCCTCCGAAGAAAGTGGTTTCTTCGGACGAGGAAGAAGAGGAAGAGAAAAGCGGCGCTAGCGGATCGGATGATTTCGAAGAGGAAAAGCCTCAACCGAAGAAGAAGCGATCGCGAATCAAGAAGAACTCGTCGTCCTCCTCGGATGAGGATGGAGGAAACAAGTGAGTGTTGTAAACACAACAAACTGGCACTAGCAGATCAACTTAAATAACTATTGTTTCAATTACAGGAAAAAACGTAAACGCATCAAGAAGAACTCCGGCAGTGAGGACGAAGATGATTCGCCTACCAAAGGACGCAAGAACATCCGCAAGTTGATGAAAAAGTCTGCTCTGGAGCAGACGACTAAAGAGGCTGAACAAGAGGAAAAGGAGCGCAAACAGCGCATCGCCGAGCGGCAGAAGCTCTACAACCAAGTATACGACGAAAAGCCAGAGGAAGTCAAAGAGATCAAGCAGCTGGTGCTGGACTTTGACGAGGAAACCAAGGAACCGCTTCTGCAAGTGGACGAAAAGCTGGTCAAGAAGCTGAAGCCTCATCAGGCGAACGGAATCAAATTCATGTTCGATGCATGCTTCGAAAGCTTGGAACGGGCCCGCGACAGCAAGGGATCCGGTTGCATCCTGGCCCACTGCATGGGTCTGGGTAAAACCCTCCAAGTGGTAACGTTGTCTCACACTCTGCTCGCCAACTCCGAGGTTACCGGAGTCGAACGGATATTGGTGGTCTGTCCATTGTCCACGGTGCTAAACTGGGTAAACGAGTTCCGGATTTGGATGAAGCATGTCAAGAAGGGAACCGAGGTAGAAGTGTACGAAATCTCAAAGTAAGTATTTGCTGATTCTGTGGACGTTTACACATAATATCTATTAATCGTTCCGTTCCGCTCCAGATACAAAAACAACGTTGTACGTGCCAATCAACTGATGGAGTGGCACAACGAGGGTGGTGTCATGATCCTGGGATACGACATGTTCCGAAACCTGTCCAACCAGACGACCGGCCGTATTAGGAAAAAGGTTCGCGAATCGTTGCAAACGTCGCTGATCGATCCCGGCCCGGAGCTGATCATTTGCGACGAGGGTCATCTGCTGAAGAACGAGAAAACCTCGCTGTCGAAGGCGGTCAACCGAATCAAAACCCTACGGCGGATCGTACTAACCGGAACGCCCATTCAGAACAACATGAAAGAATGTAAGTGAATTTAATCGTTTTGAATTTGTAGGTAGAAATGCGTATTTTTAATGGAGACATAAATAAATGTTTATTAAGATTCAGATTGGGAAGATAATCCAAACTCGCTCAAAGAGGAAAGTTTCTCGGAATATCAATATCTACGTTGCTGCAAATTTAACTCAGTGTACAATAGCATAGCATAAAAGGGTCTTGAGTCAAAATTCCTGAATGATCCTTTGGCATATCAAGAAGTGTACATAGCAGGTTTATGTTCTTCATGTGTAGTTTATGTAATTTATGTAGTACTAATATTTGGTTACAATTTTTCATAAACTTGTTCCCTAAAGTAACAATTATAATCATCATATCAGGTTTTTGGTATCCCTGCTTTGAGAATGGTGGTATGTATAAAACGGATTTCGAATCAGTAGGCAGTGTTTACGTATGTTTGTAGTCAGTTAAAACTGTTAAAACAATTATTCTTCCCGTAATGCACAAGATTCTTACCGAAAGCTTGTGGTTCCGTGAAGACGTTGAAGATGCTGCAAATTCCATATGGACGCGGACGAATTTGGAAGTTAAAATCCATCTAGGAACTCCGCTATGTACAAGATTTTTTTCAGAAATTCCGCCAGGGTTTCTTTCTGAAACTTCTCTAGAAATGCCTCTTGAAATGTCTCCCAGGATTTCCCACAAGACGCCCTGCCAAGATTCTTCTTCTTCTTCTTCTTCTTTATGGCTCGACGTCCCGACTAGGACTTGGCCTGCCTCGCTTCAACTTAGTGTTCTTTGAGCATTTCCACAGTTATCAATTGAAGGACTTCCTTTGCCTGCCATTGTATGAATTTGTATATTGTGAGGCAAGTACAATGATACACTATGCCCCGGGAGTCGAGAAAATTTTCTCGACCGGAACGGGAATCGAACCCGCCGTCTCCGGATTGGCGATCCATAACCTTAACCACTAGGCTAACTGGAGACCCCAGTTTTGCCAAGATTCTTGCATGTGAATCTTCCAGGACTCCTGATTCCTCCTGGAGTTTTTGTTTTTTACGAGGATCGTACAAAACTTCTTCGCAGAATGTCTTCCACAGATTTGACCGCCATTGCACCTAGAGTTCCCTGCGTTTTGCCCAAATACATTTTCGTGTGATTTCTTCCAGGATTTATCCCGAGATCTCCAGAAGAGTTTCTCTAAGGATGTATCGCAAATGTTGTTTGAGAGTTTCTCTCGGAATTGCTGTTGAACATTATCAGCGACTCATTCCGTGTTTCTTTTGAGACTTCCCTAAGAAATCTTCCCGCGATTTCTCCCAGAGTTGCTACACAGAGATCATCCCTGGGATTTCACCTAGAGCTCTCGAAGAACTGCTAGAGAAATTCCAAAGAAACTACTGGAGGAATTCCTGAGGAACTGTTGTAGAAATTTTCGTGGAATTCCTGGAGGAATTTACTGAGGACCTCTTGAATGCATTTCCGAAGAACTCCTGTAGAAAGTCCCTAGGAGCTACTACAGGAATTCCCGAAGCACTCCTGCAGGAATTCTCGAGGAATTTCCGAAGAACGTCTGAAGAAAATCGTGAGGAAATCGTGAAAGAAATCCAAAGAAAGTCCTAAAGAATTACCCAAACAAGTCCTGGAGGACTTTCCGAGGAACTTCCAAAAGATTTAAAGTGAAATTCCTAGAAAAAAAATCCGAAGAACTCTTGGAGGTATTTCCGATAGGATTTCTTAACCCTTTCCTTCCCACGACTTTGAACGACTATGTGTATACTAAGAAAGCGTTTCCGAAAAAGTGCTGGAACAAAAATTATTGCAAATTGTCCAAATTTATGGAAATCATCAGTGAAAAAAAAATCAGTTGTAAATCAATAGTTCGAAACAAATAATAGACAGTTTGGTTTACAAATGAGATTACAATCATATTCTAAATACTATTGCATCATATTCATTTAATTTCATTTGTCTCGAATTCTTCGAAAATCGATGGTTTTTTAGTGTCACTTGTTCGGCTGTTCTATTTTCGGTAAAAGTTCGGATTACCGAAGTTCAGCACAGTTTTACCGAAGTTCGGCTATTTTTTACCGAACGTTCAGTAAACAGCTGAATACGGTACTTTATTTTAAATGTGTGAGCAACCATATAGAAAGTAGCGGGTTAAGAAATTTTTCACAAATTTTCTGCTCGAGTTTCTTCCGGGATTTTTTGCACAGTTTCTCCTGTAATTTCTTCAATAAATTTCTGTCAGTTTTCTTCTAGAGTTTTTCCCTGGATTTCTACAGCAGCTTCAGTTGGGTATTTCCCAAAGATTTTTGCGGGATTTTTTTTATTAAGTGTTGCCAGAGGTTTCTCTCGGAGTTTTTCCCGGGACTTCTTAAGGAAAAATCATGCAGCAATATGTCCTAGGATGTTCCTTCACTTTTACCCATTGTTTTTTTCCGAAGTGTTTCTGATATTAGAATTCTTCCCGTAATTTTTTATCAGAGGTTTTCCAGGATTTTCCTTGTAGTTGTTCACCGGATTTCGCGCAGTGCTCCACTTCAGATTATTTTTTAACAAATTATTCCCGGAGCTCTTCTCGGAATCCCTACCAGAAATTGTTTTCAGATTCTGGATGCTCCTTTGGTTAATTTTTAAAAGTTGCTCCCGGAGTACTTGCAGGGGATTTTTCCAGGTCCGGAGAAATATCGGTAGGAATACAGGTGACATTTGACAAAACTTATTGGAGAAATCTCGAGAGGAGTTTCAGAAGCAATCTTTAGAAAAACTGGGACTGAAGAGACTTCACGACAAGTTCAGGGAGTAATCTCGGGAGGAAATATTCAAGAAATACAATTCTGAAAATCCAACAGAAGTCCCGGGAGGAATTATGGATAAAATCGCGCGAGGAAACCCAAGAGAAAATTCGGAAATCTCTCTGGAAGAATTCCGTGGAAGAACTTCTTAAAAATCCCGAGAGAAACTGTAGAAAAGTTGAAATGAATAAACATTGGAGCCCTACAAATGCTTTTTTTTTTATTTTTCATTTCAGGCCCCACGTTGGGCGCCAGTGTAACGAACATTGAAACCTTATAAATGCACAACGCACATCACAAACTAACAACATATAACGCCCACGTTGCGCAAAAACACATAACAAGTTTATCAACATTCAACACTTAGCATAAATTGTGCTCTGTTTTCTAAATGGATCACGAAGTCCACTTCCTGCATACCGAGGTTTCATAATTCTTGGTCCATCAGTCAATCCTGTAATCGTATTTTTTTCAGGCTGGTTGCCATTAGTTCGCAGTGATAATTGCTTTCATAGCTTGTGTATTATCTAGCAGTTTCTAATCCTACGGGGCTTCCTAATTTGAGCAACAACACAAGACCGTCTGCCGTTTGATGTCCGTGTTAGGGGACGGCTTGCGTGTTTTGCACTGGATTGTTGCCCAACACGGTCTGAGCACTACAAAAGCTAGTTCAATTCAGGGACAAGTATTCAAATCGAAGTATAGCATATAACATACTGAAACCAAAAGCTATCCCGGAGAACCGCTAATAAAACAGACACCCTGAATGTTCCACGAATGAAAAACGTATATTGATAACACTAGTTTATAGCATTTTTTGAACTCGATAAGTTGATATTTTTTTATGTAGAACCACGCTCTGGTTTCGAAAACGCGAAGGAAAAAAGTTACAGTGAAGCGGAAAATTTTTCAATTTTCCATACGATTTGAAATCAACTTTTGTTAGATTTTTAAGCAAAACTAGTTCCTTCATAAGGCTCATTCTCCGCAGCCTACATCTTATTTTTCAAATACCGTGAGGTGCCCATATTTCGTGCACTTAAGAATTCTCAAAGTTTGATAAACTACTGAAATTTTACCATAAAGTATATCAGATTATTTTCTTCAATAATATTTAGTGCTGGCTCTGTAGCTCACAAGAAAAATATAAATTAGGCAACTTTACATTATACAAGATAGTTACATCATTAGTTTCGATTTGTTTAAAAGTGCCAAATTTCGTGCACGGGTTCCAAATTTCGTTCAAAATGGGTCCAAATTTCGTTCACTCTAAAAGACATAGAATTCGCCTAAATGTATTAATTTTCAAAACGTTGCATACTCGTATAATACCCATGAAACCATAACGTGTAGATAAAATCGAAGTCTGTGACAAAATATGAGTGAATATTTGTTGTTTCCCATGTTCGTCCCGGATGTTTACATTGAGATTTCCAAAAATCCTTCTGGTGGCTCTGGTTCCCTTAAAGGTTATTATTTTGACGAATCTTTTGGATTAAAGACCATTTTAATCAAACAATAAATTGTTTGCTACTTGAATCAAATGTTCACTAACTTTCCTGATGATCAGTAATGTGACTCAATTCATTTTTGTACCTTATTGTAGCTTTTTACCTTTCTATTACGTCACATAATTTATATGCCCAGGGCTGTTACAGATGGCGCGGATTTTGCGTTTTTCGCGGTTTTTGCGTTTCGCGCGGATTTCGCGCGTTTTTGCAAATTTCGGCGCGGATTTTGCGGAAATGGTTTTCAAATGCACTTACATTAAACATTTAGACAAGTAGCTCAACGAAACCAGAAAAAGAACGTTTTTAAAGTTGTGTTAGGGAATGTTGTGCTTAATAAAAATCAATGTTAATAGTCCCTAGCTTGGAGTGTTAAAGTTACTCTGCACTATACGCATTTGTTAAACTGAGAAGATCCTCTTTTTAATTTTTTAGTCAAACTATGGAAATTATTTCTGTCTTAACCCCGAAATCAATTTTTGGCTAAAATTTTGGAAAGAATGGCAAGATTTCTGAAATAGGGGAAATTACCAATTCTCGGCCGTTTTGTTCTCTTCGTCTTTTTCTCTTCGGTTATTTGAAAACTATTGAACTCAGAGTTGGTCTCAAATCCTTCCCAACTAAGCAGTATTATATGGCCAAGTTTCAGGCAATTTGGCTGACAAAAAAACCCCATGACGAAGAGAACAAACCTGCCGATAATACCCATTGTCACCCTAGTTGCTTCTTGGTGAGTCTGAATTTTTTTTTGCAAAGAGATGTCTACCGGAACTTTTAGAGAAACATTTGGTTGAATTTTGTAGTCAAATTTAACAGAATCTTGTAAAGAAAATCATTGGTTTGGTAGACTGTGTGTGTCGTAAGAAATCAAAATAAAAAGATACAGCTAAGACGTCCTGGAGCTTTTAATGATTGCAATCTTAGATAATTTCATGGAAAAAACTTTAAAAACCCTGGATAGAATATTATTCTTTAGAAATTTCTAGCAATTTTTTAAACATGCAAGAATTTTTTGATTCATTATGGATGGGTTTCAGAATGACGGAATTGACGAAATTTCTGAATCAGTTATTACTACTTGTGAAACAATTTGTTTTGCTAAAACTATGATTTCCGATCATAGAGTGATTAAATGATTTCTTGGTAGATTTTTTTTTGCAAAATACTTGAAAAAATGTAGAAGCTTTTGAAATCCGTAGAACAAGAACATTTTGCTGAAATATCCATCCAATCCTAATTTCCAAGGGTGTGGTGTGACCAGAAACTCTTATCATAAATGATCCAATGTATTTATACTTTTTCAAGTATCTCTTGCTTAATGTTCAGAAGATTTTAAAAATATCGCCCTAAGGAATAAAATTTAGTGGTGATTCAATCAAAAAATTCACTAGTATTTCTCCGTTTGTTTCCGCAAAAAGAAATCCTTGAATTTCTCAAAACATTTCTAAAAATTCTCAAATGATCTTTTGGGATTTCAGGATTTCTACCATAAGGTTAACTATAAATTATTTCGAAAGTTTAGTGAAACTGCTGCCTTTTTCTCGTAAAATAGTAAGCACTGATTGATAAGCAATCGAAGAATTATTGATCCAAAACATTATTGCAATTAAAAAAAAACAACATGTTTAAACTGTTGCGTTGTTTGAAGAAGAAACAAGTTAAACAAATTAATGGATTAGTAATTAAAAATCAATTTATTAATTGATCAATTGATTTTCTCTTAAAAAAATTGGGTTTTGGTAAGTTTGAGTCATTAAAGCCATATGTTTTGTACTGGCGCGGATTTGATGACCTCGGCGCGGATTTCAAATGGCTTGACGCGGATTTTGCGGTTTTCAAATCGACACTTTTGTAACAGCCCTGTAATAGGCACATTCCTTGGGAGGTTAGTTCTAGTAAAGTGTCGTCTCCCAAATTTGTGTTCTGGCAATAAGGCTTACGACAATATAATTTGCTTGAGTGAAACTAGCGACTGTAAGCTACTACTCCCAATGTTTGTATAAAAAAAATCATCCCGAGCTTTCTTAGTATTCCCACATTTATAAATTTGTTAATTTTTTTTTTGTTTTAATTTCTACGTGGTTTATGAGGTGTCCTTAGTTAATTTTAAACCAATTAAAATAGTTATTAGAACTATTATTAATAACCGAATCATGCGATGGCTACAAGTACACATGAACCTCTAAAACAAAGTTATAAAAAAGAGTGCACGAAATTAGGGACCCATACAAATTGTGGGTTCCTAATTTCGCCAACAACATAAATGTTGAAACAAAATAAGTAAACAACATTTTTAAGTAATTTTATTGCGTATTATAATAAAACATATTGAATTGAAATAATCAAAGAAAAATTGGAATATTTACTTTTGCTAGAGATCGAAATACTTGTTCACTTCCGTGAGTGTTGATTTTCTCGTATCTTTGAATATGGCATCTGCTATTTGCATACATTTGCAACTTATTTTTCAATCTTTGACATATATCAAATTTTTCATTTATTTTTTTGTGAACTGTATTGAGATCAAATGCAGTTTTGAGGTTATAGCAAATTTAGGATGATTCCGCTGTTAATTAGATAATAATGCTCTCAGATGTCAGAAGTTAACGAAGTTTGGGCCCGCACGAAATTAGGGCACCCCACGGTACACGTTAAGAAATATTTTTAAAATTATTTGTCTTAAAAAAAATCTTCATTTTTTTATATTTTTTTTTGCTAAAATTTATGGAGATTGTCTCATATACTCACAGACTCACAGATATCTCGAGGTGACGAGATGGTTTTCTTCGATATCGATAGACTTATTTAGGAACATAGATATAGATATAGTATGAACTTCGAGTAGTGAATTTAACCGGGTCTGTGTCATTTGGCATAAGGCCGTTTGGCATAAGGTCACTTGGCATAGACATTTGGCATAACGGTCATTTGGCATAATGGACACTTGGCATAATAAAGAAGGGTGCATTTCGATTATGCGAAATGTCCATTATGCCAAATGACCGTTATGCCAAGAGAACTTATGTCAAACGAGCTTATGCCAAATGACTTTATGCCAAATGTCCCGCTCCCAATTTAACCCTCTACTTCCCATGGTTGCTCTAGAGCACCATCGATTTTCGACGAACTCGGGACAAACGGAATTAGATGAATATGATGCAATAATTTTTAAAATATGATTGTAACCTAATAAGGTTAACCCAACTATTAACTACTTGTTCCAATAGTGGAACTATTGGTAAATAAGCAAAAACCTATTGATTTACAACCAAAATTTTTTTCATTGATTTCGAAAAATTTAGTCAATTAGCAATAATTTTCGTTCAAAGTCGTGGGAAGGAAAGGGTTAAAATAATGGTCAATATTGAACTAACACAATATTAAGCACTGAAATAATGCAGCTTATCATCATTGTATTCTACGGTCTTCTTTCCAGAGATTTTTCCATGGATGACTTCAAACTTCTACTGAGATTCTCTCAGGATTTCATGCTGAGATGGTTTTTGGGATCCATATTTCAAGAGGTTTCTGTTCGAATTCCTCCAGAAATTTCTCCAACGATTCCTTTAGTAGTTTTATCTAGGTATTCCTCATGGAATTCTCAAAGATAGCATCTTAGTGTTCTTTCAGGAAATTTGCCAATTTAACTTCAGAAATTTCTGTGAAATTTTCTACATAAACTTTGTCAAGATTACTCTAGGAATTCCTTTTTTTATGATTCCTCCTATGATTTCTCCAGGAATATTTCTTAACTTGTTAAGACTCGTTAACCCTCGGGCGGTCGCGCTGTTGGATTTTGAAAAAAGAAATCGCTTTTCGTACTCCGCATTAGCGTAGCGCTGCAGGTAGTGGCCAACCGCGCGACTGCGGGAAAGTTAAGAGATTCCAACAGGGATTCTTCTAGAAATGTATCAAAAGCTACGACCAGAGATTCCTTCAGGGATTGCTCCGAGCGTTTTTTTCAGGAATTCCTCCAATAATTTCTCCTTATATTGCTCGAAGAATTCCGGGATTCCTCCTGGTATTCCTGCTGGGATAACTCTGGCTCCTTCCAAAATGTCTTCAAAATTTCTGCTGTTATCCCTTCCGTGACGAACCAGCACAATTCTGCTATTGAGCAATAACAGTTTTGCATATTTTTTCATTTGTTTAGACTTTGTTTTATGTGATGTTATCTGTTTTAATAATGGAGCCATTATTTTAACTTGTGTGTGCGCAAATAAATTTATTTTTATAGCATGTACGGTTTAAAACAGCATGTAAAACAAAAAATATCGTAGTCAAAGTGACAAAGAGTAGTTCTTCCAAACGAGAGGCACCAATTGTTGTTTAGTTGGGAAATCTAAGAGTTCTGGAGAGCCAAAGTTGAGCCATATGTATGAAGATTTCACTTTTGTGCGCTACGTCTCGAAAGGGTTATTCTTCTTCCTGTGATTTCTTCAAGGATTTTCCCAGGAATTTCTCCTCTCCAGAGCTTTTATTTAGGGATTCCTCCAATAATTTCCAGGCCTCCAATAAAGCGCAGGAGGAAGACCATGCTATAGGATTTCTGTAGGAATGTAAAGAAAAATCCAGATGGATTTCTTGAAAAAAATGCTTGGAGCAATCCCTGTTGAAATCTCTTAACGAATCTTTGAAGAATATCTGCAAGAATCTTCAAGAATCTGACACAAAAAAATGTGTCTAGATGGTCGAAACATATTATAATAATCTTTCTAATCATGCAAACGTATTTAAAATTGGTTGACTAAAATGCAATATGTATATATTAATTTTAATGAATTCGATATTTTTTCATAGCTGTAAAGCTCGATTTTCAGGAGGTAAAACTCAATTCAATTGTTCTACATGAATTTTTTGAAGCACGGTCTGCATCAAAAATTTTGCCCGTTGATAAAAATTCTAGACTTTCGCTTTATTTTTATTTTCATTTTTTTATCTACCTTCGATATAATTATGGTGCGTCAGTTTCTTAATTATCTGATGATGCTGGTGGATTACCTGTGACGGTAGATTCATACTGGAAAGGAATGATCTACCTGGTGGTTTGTTGTAGCTGTTGTAAGCTAAATTCACCGGAGACCTTCGGAAAACAACATGATGGTTGTTATCTCGTGAGCAGTTCATTTAGCTTCCTTAGGCTACTCCAGGAAATCTCCAAAGTGTATATCATGATTAAATATAAAAGAGAACAATAAGGAACGAACTCACCGGAATTCATAGGACATTAACCTTCACGTACCAGACACTCTCTCTCTCTCTCTTCTTGGCATAACGTCCTCATTGGTACAAAGCCTGCTTCTCAGCTTAGTGTTCTATGAGCACTTCCACAGTTATTAACTGAGAGCTTCCTCTGCCAATGACCATTTTGCATGCGTATATCGTGTGGCAGGCACGAAGATACTCTATGCCCAAGGAAGTCAAGAAAATTTCCTTTACGAAAAGATCCTGGACCGACCGGGAATCGAACCCGTCACCCTCAGCATGGTCATGCTGAATACCCGTGCGTTTATCGCCTCGGCTATTTGGGCCCTTTACCAGACACCCGACAACTCATTTCAAAATGCTGGCATTTCGTCAATTTTTATCTGATTTTTTTGAAGCCGCCCACAATCGATCATAAGTTGGTGCTTGTTTATTATACTCAAGTGATTATGCAGTATCCGGAACCATTCCGAAGATATTCCGGATTGTGTTCGTGTCAGGGAGTTGCCAAAATGACAAAAAGTGGTTATTTCGTTTGTTATTGTGTTTGAACCATCGATTTTAGCGAATTTTTTGTTGCGAACAGTGAAACACAACTGCGATAAACAGATTTCAACAAGTTGATCCTTCCGGATCCCCGTGACAGGTTCCGCGGGGCCTCAAAAGGGACACTTTTGGTTTTCAACTTAAACATGCCGTGCGACATGTCAATCGTTAGTGATTTTGAATGACTGAGTCAGAAATAATAGACTGAAGTCTGTATCAACTAATATGGCCACCCCGGAACATTTAGCACAGGTTCCACGGGGTGTCATCGGGGACATTTCTGGTTTGCAACCAAAACATGCCGTGCGACGTATCAATCTTCATGATTTTGAGAGAATGGGGTAGAAAAAATTGACTGAAGCATGTTATAACTGATATGACCGCTCAGGAACACCTGGAACAGATCCCGCCGGGGCCTCTCAAACACAATAACATACGAAATATTCACTTTTAACCATTTTGCAAAACATACACCTCCCCCACCTTCTAACCCCAGTACAATCCGAAATATCCCCGGATTGGTTCCGGATATTACATGGAAAGTTGATTGTAATGAACTTTCACCAATTTATGATCGATTAAGGGGGACTTCAAAAAAATCGGATGAAAATTGACAAAATGCCAGCATTTTGAAAATGACTTGTTGTGGGGGGTCGGGTACGTGAAGGTTAAACTAAACTTAAACAAAACGATTGCCAGATTAATATTGGACTTTCGTAATTCAGTCTTTTGTGGTGCGGTCTTTCGTGCTTTTGGCCTTTCATGGTAGTTACACTGGCTTTCTGTGTTAAGACCGAAATACCTACACATTATTTTTCTAGTAGATCCTTCTTTCGATTCTTGTCTCTCATACGCCATTATCAGTCGGCGTAACCAAGTGGCTAATATCTCGGAGACAACTTTGTTGACGTTAGCATTTTTATGAACTCTTTTTTTTTCGTTCTTGCATAGTATCATAATACATAAGTAAGTAAGTTTTGTGTGTCTTATGTTCTTTGTACTAACCAGGTGTTCTTTGAAATACTACTTTCACCTTTCAATCATCCTTTTATGAAGTAGGATATCTTGGCAAACTTTGTTTTGCTTTTATGGCGTGTTTTGATATTCCAATTCCATGTCTCCCGTTCAAGAAAAAAGAAGGAAAAGAAGAAATAGAAGGTGGTCTTCAAAATGATATTACATACAATTTGTGATTATCTGAATGCTGATCATCTCCGTTTGTATTTCGAAATGAAAATTCAACATCACTATTGAACTCCTGACCAGTTACTGATTTCCGTGCTTCTCCACAGACTACTGTATGGTGCAGTTCGTGAAGCCCAAGCTCCTCGGAACGTACAACGAGTACATGAACCGGTTTGTGAACCCCATCACGAACGGCCAGTACACCGATTCGACACCGTACGATATTCAGCTGATGCGAAAGCGAGCTCACGTGTTGCACAAACTGCTGGATGGATGCGTGCAACGGCGGGACTATGCGGTGCTGGCTCCGTTCCTGCCCCCGAAGCTCGAGTTTGTAGTGTCGATCCGGTTGACCCCGCTGCAAGTCACATTGTATAAGGTAAGGATTGCGGCGGAGGGTCTGCCTGGATAACTGGGAATGTAAATATTCTTTCTCTTTACAGTATTACATGGAGACACAGGCCCGTAAGCAAAACAATGAGGAAAGCAAACGGGCTTCGGTGTTGTTCTCAGATTTCCAGAATTTGCAGCGAATCTGGACGCATCCACGCGTACTTCGGTACAATAGCGATCGCTATGAGTACATGCAACAGAAGAAGGTAAATACCCCGGGCAGACTTGTTACACTCGTATCATACCCATGTTGTTTAGAAAATTATTGCAATTGAACTAAATATAGAGTAATAAAGCTCAGTGGCGATTCCCTAACCTCAAATCTACCTGTTTAACGAATGTAAATACTTAAATTTTCTTAACAAATTCGCTTTTAGTTTGTAGGAAATGACGAGAGTAGCCGTTTCCGTCCATTTGCTATTTGATTCTGATCTTGAATCCTCCGCAAATGCAAGTTTTAGGGTCCTTGAACAGGTAAAAAGTCAGGTTACGAGACGCCACTGATAAAGCTTTTTGTTGTTGTTTGTTGAATTGTTTTTCGTATTTGCTTTCAATGAGATTTGGCTCTATACCTACTAATATCCGTCGCGTTATCGTTGTAGCGAGACATGATGTCCGACGATGAATCGATCGGATCGATGAAGGACTTCCTGGACGATGAAGATAGCGAAGCGGAAGATACACCTTCGGAGTCGGAATCGGAATCCAGCTCGAATAGCAGCGACGATAGCGACGCAAGCCACAAGAAGAGTAAAAAATCGAAGAAGAAAACCGATAAGAAGGCCTCGGAAGCGGCTGCGTCGGCAGCCGCTTCTCGACGAACCCGTAACAATCCGGATGTTGAAGGTGAACTGTTGATGGTGTTCAGTCATTGATCCTCATTCCACTGACATCCGCGTGTTTTTTTTTTTACAGAGGAAGATCTCCCTGAGGTCACGGAGCAGAAAAACGAAAATCCCACCGAGTGGTGGATGTCGATGGTCCCCGAAGAGGAACTGGACAATTTGGAACACTCGGGAAAACTACAGGTGCTATTTGAAATTCTCAAAGAATGTGAAGCCATCGGCGATAAGTTGTAAGTAGAACTTCGAACTCGACAAGTCAAACAAAACCGTTCGAACATGTTTCGCCCCGACAGGTTGGTCTTTTCGCAATCTCTCTACTCACTGGATGTGATCGAGCACTTCCTGGCCCTCGTGGACGACAACACCCAGAAGGACGACGACGAACGGGACAGCGAACTGGACAAATACCAGGGATCGTGGACGTTGGGTCTGGATTACTTCCGGTTGGACGGGTCGACCGCCATCGAGAGTCGAAACGCTTCTTGCAAGGTGTTTAACGATGAGAGTAATCATCGAGCTAGGTATGTAAAAAAAACATTTCAGGGTGCTTGCTACATGGAAAAACTTGAATACCCGGGAATCATCAGGGAATTTTATTTAACAGAAAAAAAACTTGGAATACTCAGGGAACTTTTTGCTTTGATAAAAAAAAATCAAACAATCTCCGTCACAACACAAGAATTTTTCCAGCCATTCCGTCAAGGTTTCTTTTGGAAAAGCTGTAGAAATAGCTCTGGGAGTGCCTCCCAGGATTTCCGTATTTCTTCAGGCCATTTTTCTTGGTATTTCTTTCCAAATGCCTCCCGTGAATTTCGATCGATTTCTCGTAATTTCTCGTAATTTTCTTCCAGAGGTTTTGCCGGTATTGCTCATAGAAGAAGAAATTCAAGAAATTTTTGTTAGCTTACTTTTAGAGTTTCTCCCTAGATTTCTACTGGAGTTCCAACTGGGATACTTCCAAAAGCCTTGTTTCGAAGTGCCGCAAGATTTCTCTCGGAGTTTCTCCCGGGATTCCCCTCAGAAAAATGTCTTCCGGTGTTGGTGCTGGGACATCTCTCTGAGTTTTTTTTTCTTTGAATCCACCTTAGAATTTTACTTATTCTGGATGTCATTCCGGAGAGTCTTCTGGGATTTCTGCGAGAGCTTGCTGGTTGCTGATATTTCTCATAAAGTTCTTCTGTAAATTCATTTCAGAGCTATTCCCAGGCTTTTCCTCGTAGTTACTTATCGATTTTTTTTTTGCTGAGGCCACCTGAGATTTGTTTTACAGATTTGCTCGGGATTACTCCCAGAGCACTTCCCGAAACTCCTACCAGAAATGGTCCCGAGATTCTGGATGCTCCTTTTGGGATTTCTTTAATAGTAGCTACTGGATTTCTTGCAAGGATTTTTCTTGTGAATGTCTCCTAAGACAGCTGAAGGAATTCAGGTGAAATGTAGCGAGAAACTTCAAAAAGACCTATTGGAGAAATCTCTAGAGGAACTTCGGAAGAAATTCTAAAAAAACTGGGACATTTCGATGAAAAGCTCTGGGTCCTGGGAGAAAATTCAAGTGTAAAATAAGGAAACTGTGAAAGAAACATCAAGAAAAGCTTCTACAATAGTCTTGCAAAAATCACGAGAAAAATTGATGAAAAGCTGTCCCTTTAAGAAAAATTCCTGACGGCACTTTGAATAACTTTTGGAAGGATCGCTGGGAGGAACTCTGGAAGCATATCAAAAAGAAAACTCTGGAGGAAATCCCAGAGGTACTCCAATAGAGCCCCGTGAAAAACTCCTGCTGAAATCCTGGGAGGATTTTGTTACTAGTTTTATTTTTCTATTGCATGTTCGATTTTAACTTGTGATTATTCTCACAATTTTAATGTGCATTTAAAGGGTTCTTCTTTAATTCTGGAGGAATACAGCCCTAGCAACCGAAGTGGTTGCATACTTTTAGGTAATTTCCGGCGATAAATAACTGCAAGACAGACAAACCGGTCCCTAGCACGAACATCAAAATGCAGTCGTCTTGCATTTAAACCCGATTCGGGGTGCACAATTAGGATCAGTATTCCTAGACAAAAACAAGCCATGAAAGCAGCAAAAGACGCTGAGAACTAACGGCGAACTGCCGTACTAAACAAAACACAAACTCCAGGATGACTGATGGACCTAGAACCAATATGAAACTCCGCCATCCTGTAGTAGGAAATTGTTATCGATTTAGATGACAAGGCACATTTATGTTTCGTGTTGTATTAAATTTATGTTTATGTTTTAAGTGTCAATTTATGACGTCGTGGCTTATTGTACATTTGTAGTGTTCTGTTTTATTTTTCACGGCTTGGCGCCAAGTGAAACATGAGCAACTGTAGGGCCAAGTGAAAAATGATCATTTGTAGAGTTCCATATTATTCACGTAACAAACTCTGGTAATCTGGTAATCTCAGGAAAAACTCTAGAAATCCCGAAAGAACACCGTAAATAGCTCGGAAAGAGCATTTATGGGAACAAATACGTAAAACCATTGAATGAAAACTTGGAAGAACTGGAGAAAGGCAGAAGAAAAAACTTCGACAAACCTCCAGAAAAAGAAACCTTTGGGGAAAAACTCGCAGGAAGAATTCTGTGCCCATCTGCGAAGGGATTCAAGGAAGAATCATGAATAAAAATTCGAAAGCTCAACAGTACTGCACTATCAACACAGAGATCAGCCATCCAAGTCCGGTTTCAAAACTGTCCAAGGACTTTAACGGTCATATAGTCTGTGTGATTACTGTTAAAATATCGATTGCGCAATACGCAACAATTACTTATTGGACTCCTGAATGTTTCTGTCCTGCTAATTTTAGAGTGTTTCAACATTCAACGTTTATTTGAAAAGAAATTTTCGTTGGAAATGCAAAGAAATTTCTTGCAATTCTCAGCTAAAAATCTTGATATTCCCTAACCAACAAAAATCTCTTATTTCTAAAGGGTAAGAAAGTGCTTGGAAGAATTCAATGATATGAAAAAATAGGGAATTTTATTTTGGTTAACACCCGGGACGATCTTCTTTTGGTAGAAATGCAATATCTTCTCTGTTTTAAAACGCTTTACTTTGGAGTCTTTTCTATAGTCAAGGGTAATAATCTTGCTGAGAAATGCATGGTACCTCCCCCTTTGCATCCTCTTCCTTTTTCTAGTAGCAAAAAAATACGTGTTTTTTGTATTTTTTATAAATTCTACATGTTTTTGTTCAAATATCATCGTTTTGCTATTCATCTATAATTTTGACTGATTCTTGACATGCGATGTATTACTACCCTTCATAGTCTGTTGAGGTTTTCATCCCAGAGCTATCTAAGACCTCCAAAGTACTCCGAAGTTTGTTTCACAAAACCATCATTCTAAATCAAATTCTATACACGATGAATGATCACAGAACACTACGTCTACGGTACTCAAAAAACCTCAATGCACCGCTAGAAAATTCATGGTACATGAATTTGGTTATCTAGGTCATCCTAACTACTCTGGAATTCATTTTCTTTAAATCTACTAGATCTATCATCATTTATCTTCACTCTGTTCAAGAAATTTAGTCACGTTGATGTCCATTAGACCTCGCAATGCTACGACCAACTTGATATTGTGGTAGCTGGACATTCCGTGTAATACAAATAGCCTCCAATACACTTTGAAGTTTGGGTTACGATATCTACATACTGTATCATGCTTTAATTGTAAAAATACATTCGTGGAATGTTGTCTATACTGCTGATGGAGACTCAGTGCACTACTATAATGTTTTTGGTACATTCATGGGTTATTCCAGTCTTTTAAAATTATTCTGGATTTAGGAACATCAAGGTCTTCAGGCTCTACTTTTGTTCTTCTTCACTCTATCGGCATATTTTTTTCACGATTGTGTCTGTTGCACCTCATAATATTACGAGTATGTGTAAATCTTTGGATATTTTTATTGCAGCGAATTTTCGCGGAATATAATCTACGCTACTCTTAGAGCCTCACAGTGCAATTTTCATAACATAGCAACATTCACTTGGTGATCTAGGCCATCCGAACTATTCTGGAATTAAGACCTTCAAGCTCTACAAGCTCTACTCTTGTTTCTATTCACTTTATCGCAGTAAATCTTTCACGATTATGTCTGTTGTATCCCATAATATTGTGAGAATGATCTTCACAGTATTTACAGTAGCGAATGTTCGCCGAATATAAACTACGCAGTTGTAGTAACTGGATTCTGAGATTAATGTTATAATAACTTTGCTTGATTCGCTTGGCGATCTAGGTCACAATGATACATATTGCCCATTTACTGGCATATTACCAGGTTTGCTGGTATGTCTGAAACATACTGGAAAAACTTGTAATTAGAAGGCACGAAATGTTGCTAATTGACAAATTGAGAGATGAAATTTGTGAAAAAAATCGCGTTCTGGTGGGATTCGAACCCACGACTCCGTATTCGCTAGACCGGCGCTTTAACCAACTAAGCCACAGAACAGGTAATGGTTCTGCGGAATAGAAAGCCAAACTGACTCCGAAGCCGCACCGTGAACACTCCTATTTCACAAACTCATCTCTCTTTTCGGCTTAGATGCCAATCCACAACACACTCCTGTTTGTGCCCACGACAAGTGCGAGCGAGTTATTTATATGAAGCCGAGACTTACTCTCGCACTCCGCATACCTAGCCACCAGGCAGTTTGTTTTGCTGGTGTCTAATTAGTATGCGTCGAGAGCTCGGCACGGTCGTACGCTCGGACGACCGAACTGCGCCATGTGACGCAAGCAATATGCCAGTAAATGGGCAATATGTATCATTGTACTCTTGCTTGCGTCACATGGCGCAGTTCGGTCGTCCGAGCGTCCGACCGTGCCGAGCTCTCGACGCATACTAATTAGACACCAACAAAACAAACTGCCTGGTGGCTAGGAGTGCGAGAGTAAGTCTCGGCTTCATATAAATAACTCGCTCGCACTTGTCGTTAGTGGGCACAAACAGGAGTGTGTTGTGGATTGGCATCTAAGCCGAAAAGAGAGATGAGTTTGTGAAATAGGAGTGTTCACGGTGCGGCTTCGGAGTCAGTTTGGCTTTCTATTCCGCAGAACCATTACCTGTTCTGTGGCTTAGTTGGTTAAAGCGCCGGTCTAGCGAATACGGAGTCGTGGGTTCGAATCCCACCAGAACGCGATTTTTTTTCACAAATTTCATCTCTCAATTTGTCAATTAGCAACATTTCGTGCCTTCTAATTACAAGTTTTTCCAGTACGATCTAGGTCATCCAAACTATTCTGGAATTAAGGGAGCGTCCATAAATAACGTCACGCTTTAAGGGGGAGGGGGAGTTCGGCAAAGTGTGACGACTCATACAAAAATTCCAGAGGTCCCATACAAAAAGTGAGACATAGGGGGGAGGGGGGGTTGAAAATGACCAATTTTTGCGTGACGTAATATATGGACGTTCCTTAAGACGTTCAAGGTCGGCAGGTTCTACTCTTGTTTCTCTTTTCTATCAGTGAAATTGTTTCACGATTCTGTTATATTCCAAGCCCAAGTCCAAGGAATAACTGCAGGAATCCCTTAAAGAATTCTTCAGAAAAAATCCTAGAGAGATTCTTGGTGGAACTCTTGAAAGAAGTCTTGGAGGTATTCCTGAAGAAATTCTTGGAAGGGAATTCTGGAAGGGATTGTTGGAGCAATTCTTGGCGGATGTCTTGGAGGAATTCTTGGAGGATTTCCCGAAGAAATTCTTGGAAGACTTCCCGAAGAAATTCTTGGAGGAATTCTTGGAGGGATGCATGTGGGTTTTTTTCTGGAAGAATTCCTGAAGATATTTATTGAAAAATCCCTGGAGGTATTCCTAGAGGAGCTTATAAAGAAATCATTGGCCAGATTCCTGGAGGGATTCTCGGATGTATTTTTGACAGAAGTATTGGAGCATTGAAAGCATTTCTGGAGATATTCCGGGACAGATTCTTGGTGGAATTCTTAGCAGAATTCCTGGAGCAATACTTGAAAAAAAAATTTTGGTGGAATTTTTGGAGGAATTCTCAACAGAGTTTTGGTGTAATTGAAACATGAGTTGAAATTACAATTTCAATTACAATTTTCGGAGGAATTCTTGGAATAATTCTTGGAACAAGTATACGGGCAGATCCTGTAGAAATCCCTAAAGGAATTCTCGGAGGAGTCTCTACAGTTGCTCCAGGAGTATTTTCTTGAGGAACTTCTGGAGGTTTTCTAAAGAATCTTGGGAGGTATTCATGAAGGAATTTCTGGGTGATTTTTTGGATATATTCTTAAAGCAATTTATTTAAAAAAAATCTTTGAAATCTTTTTTTTAGCGAAATTCGTGATAGAATTTTTGGCAGAAGTCTTCGAGGGACCCCTGGTGAAATTCTTGGGGAAATTTTTGTATGATTTTTTAGAGGAATCCCTGAAGGGATTCTTGGAGGAGTTCTATGCAGATGTCTTGGAGAAATTCCTGGATGAATTCTTAGAGAAATTCCTGGATGAATTCTTGGTGGAATTCCTGAAGATTTTATTAGAGGAATTCGTGGTAATTTCTGGGGGAATTTCTAGAAGATTTACTGGTATAATTCAAGGAAAAAATATTATGGAATATCTGGATGAATTCCTGAAGGAGTTGCAAGAGAAATTCCCGCAGCAATTCCTGAAGGAGTTGCTGGAGTAATTTCGGGAGGGATTTTTGGCGTAATTCCTTAAAAAAATGTTTGGAGGAAATTCCTAAAGGAATTCTCAGATTATTTTTTAGAGTAATCCCACGATTCTTTTTCTTAAGGTTTCCTGAAGGATCCTCGAGGAATTTCTGGATGAATTTTTGAACAAAATCTTTAAAAATTCCTGGAAGAATTCCTGAAGAAGTTCCTGGAGGAATTCTTGTAGTAATTTCTGTAGGAACCCCTTGAAAAATTTCTCGAGGAATTCCTGGTTGCATTTTTTGGAGGAATGCCTAAAACAAATCTCGGAGGAATTTTTGGAGTATTTTCTGTAGGTTTGTGAAGGAATTTCTGGAGAAATTCTTAGAGGGATTCCTGAAGGAATGCTTGGAAAATTTCTTTTCAGATGTCTTGGAGGACTTCCTGGAGAAATTCTTGTTGAGGAAATACCTAGCGGAATTCTTGGCAAAAGTTTTAGAGGAATATCTGAAGAAATTCCTGGTGGTCAATTTCCAAACAAAAAAATCAGTGTAATTCCTAGTGGAAGTTTTGGAGGAATTCTCAACTGAATTCTTGGAGTTTTTCCTGAAAAAAAAATTGGAGGAATTCTTTGACGCATTCTTGGAACAAGTATCCGAGCTGATCCTGCAGAAATCCTTAAAGTAATTCTCGGAGGAACCTCTACAGTTGCTCCAGGAGTAGCTTCTTGAGGATTTTCTGGAGGTTTCCTAAAGAATCTTGGAGGTATTCATGAATGAATTTCTGGAGGATTTTTTGGATGAATTCTTAAAGCAATTTATAAAAAAAAACATCCTTGGAGTTTTTTTGACGGAATTTGTGAAAAATTTTTGGAGGAATTCTTGGCAGAAGTTTTCGAGGGACCCTTGGTGAAATTCTTGGGAAAATTTCTGTAGGATTTTTTTCAGGAATTCCTGAAGGGATTCTTGCAGGAATTCTACGCAGATGTCTTGAAGGTATTCCTGGATGAATTTTAGGAGAAATTCCTGGATGAGTTCTTGGTGGAATGCCTGAAGATATTATAAGAGGAATTCGTGGAGTAATTTCTGGAGGATTTCCTGGTATAATTCGAAAAAGAAATTATTAAGGGATTTCTGGATGAATTCCTGAAGGAGTTGCAGGAGGAATTCCCGTAGTAATTCCTGAAGGAGTAATCTCGGGAGGGATTTTTGGCGTAATTCCTTAAGATTTTTTTAGAGGAAATCCCTAAAGGAATTCTCGGACGATGTCTTAGAGTTAGGAATTAGGAATTTCTGGATGAATTCTTGAAAAAAAAATCTTTGAAAGTCCCTGGGAAAACTCTTGGGAGAATTCTTGAAGAAGTTGCTGAAGGAATTCCTGTAGTTATTTTTTGTAGGAATTCCTTGAAAAAATCTTGAGGAATTGCTGATTGCATTTTTGGAGTAATGCCTGAAAGAAATCTCGGAGGAATTTCTGGAGGATTTCCTCTAGGTTTCTGGAGGAATTCTTCGAGGAATTTCTGGAGACATTCTTGGAGAAATGCTTGAAGAATTTATTTTCAGATGTCTTGGAGGACTTCCTGGAGGAATTCTTGTGAAGGAATCTAGAGGGATTATTTGAGGAATTCTTGGCAGAAGTCTCAGAGGAACATCTGGAGAAATTCTTGAAGAAATTTCTGGTGATAGAAGCTATAAAAAATACAAAAAAGCCACGTATTTTCGGCTACCAGCAAAATAAAGATAGTACAAAGGGGGGAGGTGCCATGCATTTCTTAGCACAACTATTCCCGTTGACTATACAAAAGACTCCAGGGTAAAATGTTGTAAAATAAAGAAGATATTGCAGTTCTACCAAAAGAAGATCGTCCCGGGTGTTTACGGGTTAGCTTCGACCTGAAATTGCTATTTTAAAAAGAATCTGAAAAACAAGCATGGTTGAATATAACAGGCGTTTTGGCAAAACTTGTATGAATTCTCATAAAGCTCTAAAGGATTAACAACGTCAGAACGTTTGAATAAATTTTGGTTGGTGAGTCCTGGGACTAAAGATTGTTTCATTATCCAGAACTAACTGGTTCGGTTTTGTTAAATAAATTTCGGTACCTAATCGTAGTTGACCAATTTTCGATTGGTGAGCTCCCAGAGGTCGTTCCATGCTGTTGCTAGAAATTGAAAAAGGCAAACATTTAAAAGTTTCCTAGGTATTTCAAAGCAAGTGGTCCGTAAAACGATGAAATTAGTATATTGCACCCGCTTCACAATGTGTTTTGAGAGTTTGAGTTTTTACCATTATGTACTGATGTTGAGACTATAAATATAGCATAGGGGTAGGCGGGGCATAATGAGCAGGTGGGGCATAATGAGCAGGTGGGGCATAATGAGCACCTTGTATTTTCACTGTAAATTTCCAAATTTTCAAAACAAATTGCTTGATTGTAGTTCAATTACCTCAAATCCAATGAATTGATGACGAAACATTTGTCAAAAAAGTCGTTTGCTTTGAAAAAATAGTCAAAATGCGTGAAGTGGTCATGTACTGGGGAAATATTATAAGAATCAGCTGACCTAAAATAAGGTTTTGGAATCAAAATAAGAACGTAATGGGTATCTATCAAATTTCTTGATGTTTACTGGGTCAATGAAATGTATTTGTAACACTTTCAAAATATTTGTGTAATTATTTTGTTAAAAAAAATATACTTTAAAAAGTTGATAGTAGGGTGGGGCAAAATGAGCAACTGATGGGAAAATGATGAAAATGTTTAACATTTTATACAAACGATTTTCACTTTTGGTTTTCTCTGTTACGATGCATATAGTAAGGTTTTATCATTAATTTTCAATTTATTAGCTTTAAAAAATCAGTATCTGTAAATTATCATCGTTTAAAAATGCTTTAATAATAAACTCCATGAAACCCCACCGTTCCCTACAAATTAAACGCCATAATCCCCTCAAATTCTTATTGATTGTTGCCGGTATGCTTTATCAATGACAAGAACAGTCAGTTAACATTTGATTGTGTACAAAACAGTGATTGATCATCCTGCCCCACCTAGGGTGCTCATTATGCCCCACCTCTAAAACGCCATCCACGATTTTATACGTTTTTAAAAACATTAAATTTTGCAACATTTATAGCTATATTCGAAATTTCAACGATTAGTTTTTGTCAGATAAGGTTCAAATGAGGATTATACGTCAAAATTACACATTGATTGCGCTTAATTTACTGGATTTGGTGGCAAAATGCTTAAGCTGCTCATTATGACCGCCTACCCCTACCCCTACATATAAAGTTGCTTTTTTGTTGTCTGTTACTAACTATAAGATTTTCTTTTTGTTCGTAGGTTATTCCTCATTTCTACCCGTGCCGGTGGGTTGGGCATCAATCTCGTGGCAGCAAATCGGGTCGTGATTTTTGATGTGTCGTGGAATCCCTCCCATGACATCCAGAGCATATTCCGAGTGTACCGGTTTGGTCAAATCAAACCTTGCTACATCTACCGGTTTCTTGCTATGGTTTGTTGGATACGATTATTCTCTAGAATTCTGTTGGACGAGATCATTCCATTTATTTCAGGGCACAATGGAAGAGAAGATCTACGAGCGGCAAGTTACGAAGCAGGCCATTTCCAAGCGTGTAATCGACGAGCAGCAGATCGATCGGCATTACAAGGAGAATGACCTGCAGGAACTGTACCGCTACGACAACATCGAACCGGAAGAGGAACGCCCCGTGCCGAATCTGCCCAAGGATCGACTGTTTGCCGAGATGTTGAAAAAGTACGAAAAGCTGCTGTACAAGTACCATGAGCACGATTCGCTGCTGGAGAACAAGGAGGAAGAAACGCTGAACGAAGAGGAACGCAAGGCCGCTTGGGAAGAGTTTGAGCAGGAGAAGAATCGCCCTCCGGTTACCAACTACGGTATGGGCGGCTACGGAGGCATGGGTATGGGCATGGGAATGAACATGGGGATGGGAATGAATATGGGACGAGGTAAGTGATCGTTGACTAATAATCTTGATGTCATTTACAGATTGCTTTTGAAAATGATCATTTAATTTAATTTAATCCTTCTACAGTAAACGGCCCTGTCACATCGAGCAGCATCTTCGGCTTCAGGACAGATGTCTTGCTTAAGCTGTTGAACATGAAGGCGCGACAAGAAAACCCCTCTTTCAACGAGACCAGTATCGCCGCTATGATTCCATTCCTGATGCAGGAACTCGTCAGGCAGATGAAAGATGGTGATCTATCGGTATAACGATTATCCGCTCGCCGTTTGATGAAAATTCAACAGATCTGGAAGCTTATCAACACTCGTTTTTTTTTTCTAGATGTACAAAAGTCTGACCGAATTGTACTACCAACTTGAGGCACCTCCGAATAGGTACAACATGATGGGCTACAACCAAATGATGATGCAACCGCAACAGATGCCAATGATGCAGCAACCGCAAATGCACCGGCCAATGATGCCCAGTAATATGCCACAAATGGCCGCCGATGGCAACGCTGGTGGTACCTACTCAATGGATCAGATTCGGTACCTCCGGCAGCAGGAACAGCTGCGCTACTCTCAACTGAATGTACGTTCTTCATACCATTTCGACTGACAGCGAGTTCACCTATTTTCTTTTCAGGAGGCTGGTAGTAGCGGAACAAACCGAGGAACGATCATCAGTGAAGCACAAAAGCGATTCATGAATAGCCCCATGGAAATAGTGGAACTAGATTAAGCTACAACATCCTGGTAATTTATTATCTAATCTAATTACCCTTACATACACACTACATAACCACACATAGGAAAAAGAAAATGAAGTCTATTGTAGCCCTGCTCCCTCAAAGGATATCCCGGTAAGCTAAAACATCAAATAGATTTCGATTCATGTGAACATGGTCAAAATTGGATCTCGAATTTAAATGGGTCGTCGTTTTAAACTAGAACAAATTACAAAAAAATTGACTGCTGATATTAGAGCTGTAAAAATCCCACTTCCACAAATAGGCACCCAACATACTCCACAGAAGAACCCCCTAACCCTCAATTTGGAACCAATTCTCCGTGTCGGTTGGTTTACACCGGCAGCGAGATAACAGCTGAATTTTTAATCCTTTTTATTTGTACGATGAGAACAAACCGCCCCTGATTAGATACGTATTTATATAATGGTCAAACTTTTCCTGGCGATCCCTAGAGCACCTAGTGATGCTGTGTATTGGAAAACATCGTAAAATATCCACCATTTAAGTGTACGTGGCAGTGGCTCATCTACCTACTCTTTAGTAGATTGAGGCGAATGTGCAAATAAATGATGATCATTTCAACGAAAAATAAAAGAAACATCTATTGCGGTGTCATTTGCTTCGAAAAGACCCTTTTATAATAGTTGGAGAAAGAAATGAATACTTACATATTGATCAAGGTAACGATATGCGGTAGACTGCGCTGGGCAGGTTCGCCACAAGAATGCCGGAAACACGAAAGGCCGCCCTCTACAAAATGGGTTCTTACGGTTGAAGAGGACCAAGAGCATTGGAAACGACTGTCGAATTCTACGAACCAGCGATCAATGCGTTTCAACATTCTTCGTTGTTCAGCAGACGGTACGATAGCTGGCTATCACCAGAAGCTGGACGAGCCGATAAGTGAGGTCAACGAGAGCGAGTCTCAACACTCTGTGGGAGTCTGAGTACGGCAGCGTGAGAAGTGATAGGCATTGCACAAAGATGACCTAGCAACGGGTGGTTCAACGAGGAATGCCAGAGGGTAACGAACAAGAGCAGAGAGCGATTTAGGGAAGCAAGAGTAGCTGTAAAACGAACCCAGAGTATGAGGAAAATGTGATTGCTCATGGGCAAAGAGTATGGAACAGAATGATATGCGTAGGTTTTACGAAAATGTCAATGACGTGCGGAGAAAAACAGCGCCTTCTTCCGTCATGTACATACATACATTTATTTGTTCCACATCATTAAGACAAGACATAATCAACAATAGTACGCCACAATACTCGGTTTGTGGCTGCCGCTCTCCATCCTCGGTCACGCCCAATGCTCGCCAAGTCACGCTCCACCTGGTCCGCCCATCGTGCTCTCTGCGCTCCACGCCTTCTTGTGCCGACCGGATCCGTTGCAAACACCAGCTTTGCAGGGTTGTTGTCCGGCATTCTTGCAACATGCCCTGCCCACCGTATCCTTCCGGCTTTGGCCACCTTCTGGATGCTGGGTTCGCCGTAAAGCGAGCTCGTGGTTCATCCTTCTCCGCCACACACCGTTCTCCTGCACACCGCCGAAGATCGTTCTTAGCTCGCGTCGCTCGAAAACTCCGAGTGCTTGTAGGTCCTCCTCGAGCATGGTCCATGTCTCGTGCCCGTAGAGGATTACCGGTCTTATTAACGTTTTGTACATGGTGCATTTGGTGCGTGGGTGAATCTTTTTCGACCGCAGTTTCTTCTGGAGCCCGTAGTAGGCCCGACTTCCGCTAATGATGCGCCTCCGAATTTCACGGCTCACGTTGTTGTCAGCCGTCAGTAAGGATCCGAGGTAGACGAATTCCTCCACCACCTCGAAAGTATCCCCGTCTATCGTAACATTACTACCCAGACGGATCCGGTCGTGTTCGGTTCCGCCTACCAGCATGTACTTTGTTTTTGAGGCATTCACCACCAGTCCGACCTTTGCTGCTTCGCGTTTCAGGCGGGTGTACAGTTCTGCCACCGTTCCAAATGTTCTAGCGATAATGTCCATGTCATCCGCAAAGCACACAAATTGATCGGATTTTGTGAAAATCGTTCCCCGGCTGTTGAGCCCGGCTCGTCGCATCACACCTTCCAGCGCGATGTTGAAGAGTAGACATGAGAGTCCGTCACCTTGTCGTAGTCCCCGGCGAGATACGAATGAACTGGATAGTTCACCCGAAACCCTTACACAGTTTTGCACACCGTCCATCGTTGCTTTAATCAGTCTAGTCAGCTTCCCAGGAAAGCCGTTTTCGTCCATGATTCTCCATAGCTCTGCGCGGTCGATACTATCGTATGCCGCTTTGAAGTCGATGAACAGGTGGTGCGTTGGGACCTGGTATTCACGGCATTTCTGGAGGATTTGCCGTACGGTAAAGATCTGGTCCGTTGTCGACCGGCCGTCGATGAAGCCGGCTTGATAACTTCCCACGAACTCATTTGTTTTAGGTGACAGACGACGAAAGATGATCTGGGATAGCACTTTGTAGGCAGCATTCAAAATAGTGATCGCCCTGAAGTTCTCACATTCCAAATGGTCGCCTTTCTTGTGAATGGGGCAGATTACCCCTTCCTTCCACTCCTCCGGTAGCTGTTCGGTTTCCCAGATCCTGACTATCAGCCGATGCCGACAGGTGGCCAACTTTTCTGGGCCCATCTTGATGAGTTCAGCTGCGATTCCATCCTTACCAGCTGCTTTAATGGTTTTGAGCTGGTGAATGGCATCCTTAACTTCCCTCAGCGTGGGAGTTGGTTCATTTCCGTCCTCCGCTGCACTGGCGTCGTCGTTCCTTCCGTTGCCGTGGGCTCCCGTGCCTACGTTCTCCACGCCGTTCAGGTGCTGATCGAAGTGCTGCTTCCACCTTTCGATCACCTCACGTCCGTCCGTCAAGAGGCCTCCGTCTTTATCCCTGCATATTTCGGCTCGCGGCACGAAGCCGTTGCGGGATGCATTGAGCTTCTGATAGAACTTCCGTGTTTCTTGGGAACGGCACAGCAGTTCCATTTCTTCACACTCCGCTTCTTCCAGGCGGCGCTTTTTCTCCCGAAAGAGGCGGGTCTGCTGTTTCCGCTTCTGTTTGTAACGTTCCACGTTCTGTCGAGTCCCCTGCTGCAGCATTACCGCCCTCGCTGCGTTCTTCTCCTCCAAAACCGTTCTGCACTCTTCGTCGAACCATTCGTTTCGTCGATTCCGTTCCACGTACCCGATGGTGCTCTCGGCTGCGTCGTTGATGGCTGCTTTCACTGTACTCCAGCAGTCCTCTAGAGGGACCTCATCGAGCTCGCCCTCGTCTGGCAACGCGGCTTCGAGATTCTGCGCGTATGCTGAGGCGACATCAGGTTGCTTCAGTCGCTCTAGGTTGTACCGTGGCGGTCGCCGGTACCGTACATTGTTGATGACGGAGAGTTTTGGGCGCAGTTTGACCATCACCAGATAGTGGTCGGAGTCGATGTTGGCGCCACGATAGGTCCTGACGTCGATAATGTCGGAGAAGTGCCGTCCGTCAATCAGAACGTGGTCGATTTGAGATTCCGTCTGCTGTGGTGATCTCCAGGTGTAACGATAAGGGAGGCTGTGTTGGAAAAAGGTGCTACGTATGGCCATATTTTTGGAGGCGGCGAAATCAATGAGTCGTAGGCCGTTTTCGTTCGTTTGCTGGTGGGCGCTAAACTTACCAATCGTCGGTCTGAATTCCTCCTCCTGGCCTACCTGAGCGTTCAAATCTCCTATGATGATCTTGACGTCGTGGCTTGGGCAGCGGTCGTACTCGCGTTCGAGCTGCGCGTAAAATGCGTCCTTGTCATCATCAGTACTTCCGGAGTGTGGGCTGTGCACGTTTATTATGCTGAAGTTGAAGAATCGGCCCTTGATCCTCAACCTGCACATTCTTTCGTCGATCGGCCACCAACCGATCACGCGCCTCTGCATATCACCCATCGCGATGAAAGCTGTTCCCAGCTCGCGTGTGTTGCCGCAGCTCTGGTAGATGGTATGATTACCTCTAAACGTTCGCACCATGGATCCTGTCCAACACACCTCCTGCAGCGCTACGATGCCGAACCCGCGGTCCTTCAGTAGATCGGCGAGTATGCGGGTACTCCCAATGAAGTTGAGAGATCGGCAGTTCCACGTACCGAGTTTCCAATCGCAAGTCCTTTTTGTTCGCTGGGGTCGTTGCCGTTGGTCTCGGTTCGTATTATTCTGTTGCTGATTTTCCGTTACAATGTTTTTTACGGCTGGCTCGTAGGGCCTGACACCAACCCCCTACTTTCCGGAGGACCATAGTGCACAGTTGAGCTTAGAGTCCTTCCCTGGCACTCGGACGTAGATCAGCCGCCCCTAACATGGGGATCAGACGCTGTTGTGAGCCGCTCCTCCTGGAGAACAGACGCTCAGGTTTGCCGAAGCAAACCCCCCCTTCCCTGTCAGCCTACGACCAAAGGTCCCACCAGGGTTGGTTACCCGATCTTCCCTAAGGTTGTTCATAGTTTCCGGCCGGTACCGCGTGGAGGTAGGGATAGGAGTTGCTGGGCAGAGGCTAGTGGATCACAATGGGATCTGAATTGCGCAGCATACCCAGCCTTTACCGTGTCATGTGCAACGACCGAAGACAAAGCAATGGTGGCTGCTAGGTGAAGAGAGAGCACTCCGAGGAATTTTTGAAGGGTGGGAATGGAAGAGCGACGGACAGAATTCGAATCGACGATGACGGATAGACTGTGGAACATTCAAAGCTAGACGAGGTCAAGATAGCCATAAGGGGACTGAAGAACAAAAAGGCTGCTGGGAAGGACGAACTCCCGGTCGAGCTTCTAAAACACTGTAGTGAGCAGCTTTATCAACTTTTACATCGTATTATATTGAAAATATGAAAAAGGTTTCCAAAGTGCTCGAACTAGCGTTTCAACTGGTCAGCCGGGTCGGTCAGTAACTGTCCAGACGTAACTTTCACGGGCATCGTAGCATCGTAGCGTGAAACATCGTAGATGGGACGGATGTCGCCGGTGTTTGCGGCTTTCTCGCCTTCGTCGGCTAGGGAGTCTGCCCACGCTCTTTTGTCCCGTCTACATGAGAGTTTCACTTCCTTCTCGAGAGCCGAATAGCGCTGATGGACCACGGCTTTGACTCCTCGTGTTTTCGCTCGCTCTATCGCGGCTTTGGCGTTCCTCCGCTCCTCTATTTTCCTCCAGGTACCATCTGTGATCCACTACTATCTCTGGGTGCGTAGTTTACCCAAATTATTCTAGTCGGTGGCGATGAAGGCGTTCTTGATGGCGCTCCTCGACGAAGGACGTTTTCACCGCAGCGTCTTCCAGTCCGCGTGTGTTGAACCGGCGCCTGATTTTCTCCTGTCGCTGGATCCTAGCAATGTGCAGTTGGATCTCGCCGATTAGGAGATGATGATGGGATGCAATGTCGGCGCTACGTTTGTTCCGCACATCAAGAAGGCTTCGTCTCCACTTTCGGCTGATGCAGATGTGGTCGATTTTATTTTCCGTAACGCCACCACGGGAAGCCCGTGTCACTTTGTGCACTGGTCGATGAGGAAAGAACGATCCCCCAATGATCAAGTCTTTGTTGCTACAAAACTCTGCAAACAGCTCTTCGTTTTCGCTCATTTCTCCGAGACCATGGCGTCCCATGACGTGATCATAGTCCGAGTTGTCGGAACCAACCTTCGCGTTGAAGTCGACCATGAAGATCTTGATATCACCTTACGGAATCTTGTCCACGACATTATTCAGTTGACTGTAAAAGTTCTCTTTGCCTTGCAATTCGGCAGCATCGCACAGTGGGGAAAACCCGACCCAAAAAGGCACCTAATTATTGCGGCTGATTGCGATCTTTGAAGCCCGACTTTTCCGAATGGAAAAATGTCAAGGAATCGATTGGTGATAGTTTCATTCACCGGAATTGAGTGTAAATGTCCATTTTGCCCCATTTTCCCCTAAAAAACACTGTTTTTCTGAATTAAATAATGGTTTCAACTGACAGTTCGTGCTTGGATCTCGTGGCGTGCAGACGTATAATAGAGAGTGCGAGAAAAGAAATTCTATTGTGAGCCTGGATATCAGCGGAGCTGATTCCAAGAAGAGTGAGTTTTGTGGATTGGAGTGTAAGACGTGAACAAAATGGCGGACACAGAGTTAAGAGCGAATTCCCTTCGCATCCGTTTCGAACGGGGTGTGCCAGAACCAACTGATCATGAGATTTTCAAGTTCATGAAATCGAAAATGGGGCTCAGCAGCGAAAAGTTACTGTCAATGTACAAAGACAAAAGTGAAATGTCGGTAATAGTTAAATTCAAAAGAGAAGAAGATATGCGCAACACCCTGTCCGATCTACCAGGAACAATGGTTTTCGAGTACAATAAGTATGAGAGCACAGAAGTCAAACTATCATCAGCGAATGCTATCGTGCGTTACATAAGGTTGTTCCATCTACCTCCAGAGATTGAAGACCGGGAAATCTCATTAGTGATGCAGCGTTTTGGAAAGATTGTGCGAATGGTTCGGGAGAAGTATGGAGAGGAAACGGGGTTCCCGATTTGGACCTCGGTCCGTGGTGTGTACTTGGAGATAAAAGAGGGGATCGAAGTGCCAGCATCAGTGTTCATCAGAAATGTCCGTGCGAGAGTTTTTTATGAGGGAATCGTGAACAAGTGCTATCTCTGTGGTAGTACAGACCATTTAAAAGCGGAATGTCCAGAGAAGAAGTCGGTAAATGACCGAATGCGAGATCAACAGGTTGCGTCGTACAGCGGGATTTTGAAGAGCGGTGAGAGGTGGTTGAAGCAGCAGCAAACTAAATCTAGTAACAGCGAAAAGGACGGCATGATTAGACTCGGTCAAGGTCCACCGAAACGATCGAATACAGCGAAAGCGCAATCGGGTCAGGATAGTCACAATGGAGAAGCTGCAACGCAGCATAGCGAGAACAGCGGTATTGGTGAGGACGAAACAACTACTGGTAACCAAATGGAACACGTAGTAGACGCAGCAGCGGAACACGAGGAGGAGTGCAGCGGCGGCGTCGACTCGAATGTTGATGTGGATATGGGGGACAACGGATTCATCAAGGTTACGGGTAAAAGAGGACGGAAGCATCAGAAGTCAACGGAAAAAGAAGGAACTTCGGATTCGGATGAATCACCATCCGAAAGGGTTCATCGTGAACGAAAAGAGCAATCTGGGACGAAGGTAGGTACGTTGAGTGAAACACTCGATCGTATTACTCGTAGCAAATCGAAGCAAAGAAAATTGAGTGACAGAGAGGTGATAACTGCTGCGGGGGGCGAGCCCGTAGTAACGGAAGTAGCTAGAGTAGACATCAGTGAGAGGAAGTAGAGGAGAGCTTCGTGTGAAATGGGTTATTATGAGTGTCGATTTTTGTCTGGGTGGGTTATAGATATGGGGAACTAGGGAAGTATAGGGTGGTTAGGGGTTGAATTCAATTAGCGTTTTTTTATCTTTTTTTATTTTTTATATGTATAAAATTATGATGAATCATGTGATGAGAGTAGCTAGCGTGAACCTCAATAGCAGTACGAATTTAGTCAACAAGAATCTTTTAAAAGATTTCATTTTCAACAATGATTTGGATGTTATTTTCTTACAAGAAGTAGTTTACTCAAATTTTTCGTTTATTCCATCGTTTTTACCTTTTGTCAATATCAGTGAACGGGAATCTGGAACAGCCATTTTGGTGCGAAATTCTTTTGAATCTAGTCAACCTTTATTCAGTTTGAACGGCAGAGTAACATCGATTGTGATTGAAAACATAAACTTCGTGAATGTGTATGCTCACTCGGGATCGAACCGCAGAAAAGAGAGGGATAACTTGTTTCTGAATGACCTGACAACGCATTTAGCTAAGGCAAACGTTTCTACGAACATTGTGGGTGGGGATTTCAACTGTATTATTAATGGTTCTGATTGCATAGGTGATTCTAAAAACTATTCTGCCGGGTTGCGACAACTAATTGAAGCTTTTGGGTGGAAGGATGTTGCGTGGGAATTAAAAAAGCACCAGTTTACTTTCCATAGATTGAGCTCTGCTTCTCGATTGGACCGATTTTATATACCCCATGGTTTTATCGATAATATTCTTGATTTCAAAACAGAGGCGATTGCGTTTTCCGATCACTGTGGCATTGTTCTGAAAATCAAAGTGGACCCCAGTATGATAACGAGTCGTGGACGTGGTTACTGGAAAATTAATTCTACAATTTTAAAAGATGATAGCATCACAGAACAGTTTTCAGAAGAGTGCATATCATGGAAGCTAAGACAAGTATATAATTTAAATAAAAACAGATGGTGGAATGAAGTTTTTAAGCAAAAATGTAAACAATTTTATAAAACAAAAAGTTGGAAGCTGACAAGCGAAATAGCAAAAGAGAAGCAATATTTTTATGGAAAAATGAGAGAATATATGGAGAAAAGAAATAAAGGCGAAGATACATATTTAGACATAAAAGTGATAAAATCCCGAATAATCGAAATTGAAACTGCAAGGCTGAACCATTTAGGTAATACATTTAACAATCAAAACCTGATACAGGGCGAAATAATCAATGTCTTTCAAATTGCAGCACAGATAAAACGTCAGGAAAGGAACAGTATATTAAAATTAGAAGAAGGTAACGTGATTATCAATGATTCTGTACAACTTAGAAAAAAGTCTATGATCATTATGCAAACCAGTTTAGGAAGGATCCCGTATCACTGGATCAGGAAGAGATGGTTGATTCCATGATTCACCTTACAAATAGTTTGGACGAGAATGATAGAGAACAGTTAATATCACCAATTACTGTAGAGGAATTGAGAGGTGTCCTAGAGTTAGCTAAAAAGAAAAAATCGCCTGGACCGGATGGCTTAACCTATGAATTTTATTTACAAAATTTTGAGGTTATTAAAATAGAAATGTTAGAGATTTTCAACGCATATCTCTCTGGTGCCTTTTTGCCACCGAAAGGCTTCTCGGATGGAGTGATCACGCTGGTTCCGAAAAATAGCAACAAAAAATTATCCTTAGATAACTACCGACCGATTTCTATGTTAAACTGCGACTACAAACTGTTCACAAAAATTTTAGCGGAAACAATTCAAAAGAAAATGCATAAAATAGTTGGATCCGGACAGACAGCGTGCCTCCAGAAAAAGTCTTGTGTTGATAATCTTAAAGACCTCAGGAAAATATTAACAAGATCTTGTGAGAACAAAAAGTTTAAATGTTGTTTGGTGAGTATCGATTTAAACAAAGCTTTTGATAGGGTAGACCACGAGTATTTATGGAAGGTGTTGGACAAGTTTGGATTTCCCCCCACGTTAGTCAATTGTATTAGGAGCCTTTACGACGTAGCTGTTTCTCGTATTTTGGTAAATGGGTTCCTCACGGAATCTTTTAGAATCTCAAGGTCAGTGAGACAGGGCTGTCCCTTGAGCATGATTTTATTTGTTCTTTACATAGAGCCACTAGTCAGAAAAATAGCAGATAGTTTGCAAGGATTTTGGGTATATGATAAATTTATTAGGGTGATTGTCTTCGCTGATGATTTTAATGTTATAGTTCGGTCAGAAGAAGAATTTGATTTACTGTTAGCAATTGTTGAGTGCTACTCCAAGTATGCAAGAATAAAAATAAATTTTGAAAAGTCATTGTACATGCGCATTAACAAAGCTAAGCTAGGGCCGCAGAAGATAAAAGAAGTAGATAATATGAAGATTTTAGGAGTACATTTTTGCAAAAGCTGGTATCTTACTGTAGTTGCTAACTACGATTCGGTGATCACGAACATTAAAGGAACTCTCCAGAAACACAAAGTCAGAAATTTGAACCTTTACGAAAGGTGTATAGTATTGAATACATTTATCCTGTCCAAGCTTTGGTATGTTGCACAAGTTTTTCCACCGCTGAGTAGACATATTGCAGAGATTAGGAAGTTGTGTGGATATTTTATTTGGAACGGTATGATTTTCAGAGTAGAAAGGAATCAACTTTATTTAGACTACTTTAAAGGAGGATTAAAGCTTGTTGACCCAGAGGCAAAAATGAAGGCACTATTTATCAAAAACTTGCTCTATAACGAGGGTACAGATGGAGATTTCATTAAGGAAAGCTATTTATTAGAATTCAGAATCCCACAGAGATTGACGAAAAATGCAAGAGAATGGATTTCA
Organism: Aedes albopictus; assembly: GCF_035046485.1. Lineage (NCBI taxonomy): Eukaryota > Metazoa > Arthropoda > Insecta > Diptera > Culicidae > Aedes > Aedes albopictus. Next base: position 1,312,238 of record NC_085138.1, on the reverse strand, counting down.
ATCGCAACTGAAATTGAATCAAGATTTCAATTAACTTCAACGAAACTTTTATACGATTATTTTGTAGATAGGAATAATTGTGTTCCTAAAATTGAAGAACAAATAGATATTGATTGGTTGACCTTGTGGGAAAATTTAAATCAAAGTTTTATTTCTTTGGGTGATCGGTCGAAACTGTTCTGCTTTGCAAACAATTTGATAGCTACAGGAGAAAAGCTAGCTGCTTACAATGTTCGAAGAACTGCACGTTTTTGTGATAGTTGTGGAGGTGTTGATGATGTGTATCATAGACTTAAAGTTTGTCCAAATGCCAAAACGTTGTGGCAGTGGTGTAGTCAGGTCATTCGGGCGCGAATGGGAGTGAAAATAAATGATATGGAAGAGCTTCTTTCACGAAAGTTATGTTTGAGTTCACAAAACAGAAGGCTGCATTGTGGTTGGCGGTTCGAGTGATGTCTTTCAATTTGGCGGGACCAGTACCCAGTTTGTATATTTTTAAGAAACAGTTGAGGGAACATAGGTGGAATAACCGGAAAATTTTTGTTGAAGAGTTCGGACGCAATCTGAATATTTATTAACCAGAGTTAGGATATTTAGGATTTAAATGTATGAATATTGTAATCCAAGTATGAACTAATTTAAATTTATTATATCAAAAAAAAAAAAAAAAAAAAAAAAACTGATTGCGGCTAACCAACCAATTTTTTATTGATGTGAAATTGACAGGTGCATTCTATGGGGCATACCTCGATCTGTGTCTTTGACTGGAAGTGCCCATTTTGCCTCATTTTCCCCTAAAAATATTGTTTTTCTGGATTAAAAAATAGTTTCAACTGATTGCGGCTAACCAACCATTTTTTTTTTCTTGATGTAGAATTGACAGGAGCATTCTATGGGACACACCTTGATTTGTGTCATTGACTGAAAGTGCCCATTTTGCCTCATTTTTCCCTAAAATACTGTTTTTCTGAATGAAAAAAAAATGGTTTCAACTGATTGCGGCTAACCAACCAATTTTTACCTGATGTAAAATTAACCGACGCATACTTTGGGGTGCACCTCGATATATGTCATTGACTGGAAGTGCCCATTTTGCCTCATCTTCCCCTAAAAATACTGTTTTTTCTGAATTAAAAATTAGTATCAACTGATTGCTGCATACTTACCATTTTTTCTTGATGTAGAATTGACAGGTACATTTCATGAGGCTCACCTCGATCCGTGTCATTGATTGGAAGTGCCCATTTTTACCTATTTTCCCCTAAAAATACTGTTTTTCTGGATTAAAAAATAGTTTTAACTGATTGCGGCTAACCTACCACTTTTTACCTTATGTAGAATCAACCTGCGCATAATTTGGGGCACACCTTTATCTGTGTCATTGACTGGAAGTACCCATTTTGCCTTATTTTCCCCTAAAAATACTATTTTTCTGAATTAAACAATTGTATCAATTGATTGCGGCTAATCAATCAATTTCTACTTGATGTAGAATTAAGCGGCGCATATTTTAGGGTGCATCTCGTTCTGCGTCTTTGGGTGGTGGTGCCCATTTTGCTCCATTTTCCCCTAAACTACGGATTTTCTGGATTTAAAAATAGTTTCAATTGATTGCAGCTAATCAATATTTTTTTCCCTGATGTAGAATCGACCTATGCATACTATGGGATACACCTCGCGCTATGCGTTAGTCTGAAATTGCCCGTTTCGCCCCATTTTCGCCTAATTAGTTCCAACTAATTGCGGTTAACCAAGCAATTTTTTTCCTCATGTGAAATTAATCGATGCATTATATGAGGCACAACTTGTTTTGAGTCATTGACTAGAAGTACCCATTTTACCCCTTTCCCCCCTAAAACACTGTTTTTCTCATTTGAGAAACAATTCCAACTAATTTAAGCTAACAATACAAGTTTATTCTCATGTAGAATTTATCAGTGCATATTGTCAAACAAACTTTGTGTCATTGATTGGAGGTGGTCATATTGTCCTATTTTCCCCTAAAACACTGTTTTAGTTAGTTGGAACGAACTTTTTAACCCAGAAAAACAGTATTTTTAGGGGAAAATGGGGTAAAACTGGCAATTTTAGACTATCGCATAGCACGAGGTGTATCCCATAATATGCGTAGATCGATTCTATTTCAGAAAAAAATATTGGTTAGTTGCAAACTATTTTTAAATCCAGAAAACCCGTAGTTTAGGTGAAAATGGAGAAAAATAGGCACCACCACCCAAAGACATAGAACGAGCTGAGCCCCAAAATATGCGCCGATTAATTCTACATCAAGTAAACATCGATTGGTTAGCCGCAATCAGTTGATACAATTGTTTAATTCAGAAAAATAGTATTTTTAGGGAAAAATGGGGCAAAATGGGTACTTCCAGTCAAAGACACAGATCAAGGTGCGTCCCAAAGTATGCGCCGGTTAATACTAAATCAGATTGAAAATGATTGGTTAGCCGCAATCAGTGAAAACTATTATTTAATCCAGAAAAACAGTATTTTTAGGGGAAAATGGGGCAATGTGAGCACCTCCAGTCAATGATACGGGTCGAGTTGTGCCTCATGAAATGTACCTGTCAATTCTACATCAAGAAAAAATTGTAGTTAAGCAACAATCAGTTGAAACTAATTTTTAATTCAGAAAAAAACAGTATTTTACTCTCTAAAACAAAAGCTCTCATTTTTGAGTAACGCCCATGCCGCACAGGGACTGTGTTGGAAACACACATTTTTTTAAATTGCTCGTACGCTCACATTTTTGCAAAATATCAATATTTTTCGGTATTTGAAGGTGGTTTATAAACCCAGTGAGGTTGCCATGTCGAAATTATTGCAAAATACATGCTCATGTGAGCGTACGAGCAATTTAAAAAAATGTGTGTCTCCAACACAGTCATGTGCGGCATGGATGTTTACTAAAAATGTGCAGGCCGAACACATTTTTGAGCGAAGGCGTTTTTGCGTGTAGGGGAAAATGAGGCAAAATGGGCACTTTCAGTCAATGACACAAATCAAGGTGTGTCCCACAGAATGCTCCTGTCAATTCTACATCAAGAAAAAAATGGTTGGTTAGCTGCAATCAGTTGAAACTATTTTTTAATCCAGAAAAACAACATTTTTAGGGGAAAATGAGGCAAAATGGGCACTTCCAGTCAAAGACACAGATCGAGGTATGCCCCATAGAATGCACCTGTCAATTCTACATCAATAAAAAACTGGTTGGTTAGCCGCAATCAGTTGAAACCATTATTTAATTCAGAAAAACAGTGTTTTTCAGAGGAAAATGGGGCAAAATGGACATTTACACTCAATTCCGGTGAATGAAACTATCACCAATCGATTCCTTGACATTTTTCCATTCGGAAAAGTCGGGCTTCAAAGATCGCAATCAGCCGCAATAATTAGGTGCCTTTTTGGGTCGGTTTTTCCCCACTGTGCATCGGTTGGCGCGTAGCATTGGATCATGGTAAGGTTTCGAACCTGTGTTCTGAATCTGGCTACAATTATTCTGTCATCCTTACCAAGTATAGAACGAGACAAATATAGTGAAGCGTATAAAAACTGTGGTGGGCTGGCCTCGTAGCTCGTATGCTGGAGGAACGACAAGCTAAAACCACATTCAGCAGAGAACCAGGAAGGGGCCTTCGTCTACGTGGAAGTCCGCGCATACGTTAGCTTTTTGCAGTTGAGAAGGACCTAAGAAGCGTGAGCCAAAGAAGTTTGCGGGTAAGTACCATCGTTGCGGATGGTCAGGACATTTGAAGAAGGATTGCCGCAGGGACGAATCTGGAGACTGTGAGAATTATTCAGTGACGAATAGAAAGGCAGTTACGTTCATGGCAACTCGTGCTGAAAGTTCGTCGGATGCTGGATTAATACGTTTTTGCGTGGACTCGGGAAGCAGCAACCATTTTATCAACGACGTGAGTTATCTGAAAGATGTGCAGAAGCTGAAAGATCCAATCTTTCTAGACGTGGCCAAAGTCGGTGTATTGTTGAAAGCAGAGTACATTGGAGAGTTCACCGATTTATCTTAAAGTGGCGTTGAATTTCGTATGAAGAATGTGATCGTCGTTCCGTAATTGCGAATGAACTTGCTATCAATGAGGAAGTTAGCGCAAGCCGGCATCGACCTGTTATTCTCTGGACGACGTGCGCAGTTCAAGCTCAACGATGAAGTAATTGGTAAAGCGCATCTGAGAGGAAGTTCTTACAGAAAAACGGAAAAGGCCAACTAAACCAGAAGGGGATGCAGAAATTCCGAAAATTCTTCGAAAACGCGATATTGAAGACTCTGATGAACAGTCCGTTGAAGATATCAATGAGATGGATCAATTGGAAAGGTGGTAGAAAGAAGAAACCCCTATGGCGCTCCCTTCGCAGAAAAAACGTGACGACTGCTTGGAGTCAAACACGAGGCGTAGCGTACGGGAGCGCGTGCCTCTAGGTAAGTTCCCAAATCGCTCAACTAGATTCGGAATACCCCTTGGAATACCCTTTGCTGCTGGTTTCTCTGATTCTACAGATGCATCATCATTCCATGCGGCAAACGATGTTATCGACACGGGCGGTCAGCAGAGAAATGGTATGGAGAAATGGTATCGAATTCGAGAGGAACCTGGACCGAAAGAAATTCTACAAGAAGAATTGACGAGGTTTGTTGTGATCAGCATGTACTTTCCGAGGTTCGCAACGCAGGTAGGCTTCATCGACCATACTGAAGAGCAGAGCGTTCATGATTAACTAAAATTTTAATCATGATTAATCATTGATGATTAAAGTTCCAATTTTGGTGATTATTGATTATGATTAATGATTAATTTGATTTTTAGGATGATTAAAGATTATGATTAATGATTAAAATTGGGTTTATTTGTGATTATTGATTATGATTAATGATTAAAAATGGCTCATTGATTAAAAATCATGATTAATCAATCACAAAAAACTAGAAATGATTAAAATATATTTATTGTTTAACATGTTTTTGAAGTTTCAAACGTAAAAGGTAACTCTGTCCGGGGGATTTTTGAAAAAAGAATCATAAATAATATTATTTAGAACAGCATTTGAACCAATTTAAATTGGATCATATATTTTATATGATGAATCATTTTTGGTGATGAATGATTAATGATTGATTAATATTTTTTTCTTATGATTATGATTACTGATTATTGATTAGATTGCAAGAACGGAGTGATTAAGATTAATGATTAATGATTAAATGAGATTTTTTGTGATTATGATTAATGATTTTGATTAATCTTAATCATTAATCATTAATCATGATTAAATTTATGATTAATCATTAACGCTCTGCTGAAGAGATCCAACAGCTACCATCCGTGAACCGACGTTTCGTTGAATCGTTGCAGTGCAGCTACATGACCTAACGATCGAGAGGGGGTGTTGAAGTAGTAGGCGGTGATAACTTGACGTGTACGATCGTTGTAGAAAAGTAAGTCATTCCCAATCAAGCTCTCCTGTGAAGCAGTCGTTCTAATAAAACATTAACGTGATGCTGACGGTGGTGGCTATCCCAACTAACATTTATTGTGAATGTAAACGTCAACAAAGCATCCTTAATACGGCTTGATGCTGAGTTACTGTGTTGTACATATGGACGGAAGCTTCTATGCAAGCCCTATACCAATGAATCTGGCGAACTTAATCAGCTTGTACATGCTGTGCGATCAGCTTCTATGCCACCTAGTCATAGCTCTTTTCTCGGCTCCTATGTAACCACTAACTGAATAACATCTTGAGAAGGCGCTTTTTCAGCCTTTTCGCAATTGTTAAATAATAGTTTTACGGCATCCCCAAATTAAACGATTAAATATAATTAGGTTATGGATACCGTGACGCAATGCATGTGGAACTGGAATTATCACTTTTAAAATTGAATAATTAAAGTACTTGCCGCTACTTGGAATCGAACTCCCGATCTCCGTATCCACTGGTCCCGATGATGTCCTCGCTGCCTCACTGCTATATATAAATAACATAGAAAATAGCCCGTTTTGTTTTACTCCAGACAAAGCTTCATAATTGTGCCACAAGAAACCTTACCCAACTTCATCTTGCTGTAAAAGCTTGTGAAACGTCAAACGCAATAATGTTTACATTGAACAAGCTGTGTGGTTGCGCCAACAGATTCTTCTTCACAGCTTCTAGCTGAAAGAGTGTTCTTTAAACGGCTACGAAGCGCTGCTGTTTTGTGTTTTGGCAACATTACAAAACATACTGTATAAAAGCAGCTGTTGTAGTGGCTGTGACTCTTACTCGATTTGCACATCTTCCGGCAAATCTTCCGGCATTGAATTAAAGTGCAATAAAAGCAACCCAAATAATTTCTTAGCACATACATGGATAGCTGTAAAAAATTTGTGTAGTAGCTCTATATCCAGCTTGAAGTTTGTTTTGACAATAATGTTTATATCCGACAAGCCGTGTTGGTAAACCAACAGTTTCTTTCTTACAGCTTCTAGCCGTAATGAAATCGCATAACGGCCTTTAAAGCGCTGCTGGTTTGGGGATTTGTCAGTATAACGAATTGTACTGTATAGTAGCAGCTGTTTTGTTAGTGGGGACTCCTATTCGATGTGTTCAAATTTTCACATCTTCCGGGAAATCTCCCGTAGTCGGAATACGGTGGAGTAAAGGCAGCCCCAGTGACAAGCAATGGATTTCTGAAAACCGAGTTTGGTAGCTGTATGATGCTTGTTTTGCAGTCGTGTATTAGCTTACGATTTATATTTGACTAGCTTTCCTTTTATTCAGCGTTGACTGCTTTTACTCGATGGTTACACAACAGAAAGCAAATGACTGAAGCTTATAGCGCTGAAAATGTTAGCTGGGTAACCGTGCGAATTACGGAAGGTTAATTCGACGTAGACTCACCGCTATGAGTTTTACCCCATCATCAAGTATCAAGTAGTATTCTTCTGCCTAAAGTGTCATATTCGGGTTTTTGACTTTCGGGGTCTCGTAACGTATGGGTAGATTACCTTAGAATGGTGCGTTACGGTGTAAAGATCTACCAAATCAAATTTTGACCTTGATATTTAAATATCAATTTTGCTGTTTAAGTTCTCTGTGCTAATCAGCCAGAAGTTTAAAGACATTTCAGGATCAAAATTTGATGCACTGTATCAATGTTTGTGATTTTATTTTAAAATTTTACTACTAATTAACCTTTCATTTTAGGAGACTCGGGTAAATTTATCGCACAGTTTATCGTATGATATAAAGTATTTAGTAAAAAAAAAATAACTGTTAGACAGCTCTCGACCGTTGGAGAATTGCATTAATATTGTCTAAGAAGCAAGGATTAGTCCCAAATCTTTGTGCATGGTGGCGAACTAGCTTCGAGTTAAAAATCTCGTTAATAAAAACAAAAAAAAATGTATAGCGTGTATGGTAACCGACGCACAGTGATCTAGATTTGAAAATAGGTACGTGGCAAAAATTGCCTAATCATAGTAGTCTGATAGTTTTAGTCTAAATTAATATACTGAAACATTATTGAGCTCTCAATTGCATATTAATGGTATTTTCATTATTTGTCGATTTCTTCGAACGAATCCCGAACAAAATTGTTGTTTTTCATAAAATTTGGCTATACACATATCATAATGGTGCTAATATTTTGGCAGCTCTTGGCAGCTGCAATTTTCCCTAAACAATTCTGCATACTTAGACGAGCGTTCAAACCGAATATCTGCGCGGGTAGTAGCTGGGATCGATTTGTAAGACACTTTGAAGTTGAAGTATAAGAATTTTTCGTGCTAATAATATGTGATGTTAATTTTGAATCCAAAAGTATTATTTTGATATCTTTTTCCATTGCAGGTGCCTGATATACACAAGAACTTACGAATAATCTTCTGAAAGCCATTGAATTACTTAAATTATTAGACTTTTGTAGTGGTTGAACTTGCTTGTGTACTTTATCAGAAAAAAATCAGCAATTTTTCCATCAGCAGCTTTTAGCGCTGTAAAAAGATATAAAATCATGATTTTCAATTGATTTAAAAGACAATAAACGGTGACTGATCGCTGAGATGAATGATCGATTAACAGAAACCTATTTAAGGGATGTTCAAAATTAAGTTTCTGACAGCTTTTTCTCAAAATTGGACCATTGTGCGACGGGAAGGAGGCCCTCATAACAGCGGTCTATCAAGCAATAGGCCTAATGAGAAGACGTTTAAAATCAGCTGATTTTGACAGCCTTTGACAGTCCAAGGAAAAATCACTCATTTAACCAACATTGCAATGACATTTTTATTCCACATTTAATTGAATTACAGTTTAACATTATCACAGCTTGTAATCGAGCGTTATTCAAACAAAAGTGGCGATGTTATTCAGCAATCTTTTCTGCAAGTGCTATACAGGCTTTACAGTAGGAAGTAATATGTGTTATATCAGCGTCATGTTAAACTTGTGTTCAGCTATAATAACCTGCTGCGAAAATAAAAACAAATTGAAGTGCGAGGCGTAATTATAGTCCAATCATGTTTATTTGTCGCATCTAAACGCATTTATAACACACAAGCAGAAAAATTTCTCAACTTGGGATTTGAACTCGCGATCTTTTTATCACCCGTCGCATGCCTTACCGACTATGCCATCGTGGAATTGGTAAGTAAGTGCTCGCTGAGAGTGAAACATCTTCACAAAGCTGTGAAAGATCAAAATTCAGATTTATGAAAGGTTGTAAATATTTATTTAAAAAAAAAGTTGTGTACAACTTTGAAATTGCAACGAAAATTAGCAAATGTTTCGAATATTTTGCATTGGTGTGCAACAAACATAAATACATATTCAATATTGGAACGTTCCAGTACTGATCTATTATAATCACTTTGATCTGTTGTTCAATCGAAAAAGTGATAATCGAACAAATACACTCATTAACCGTTATGTGGCCGGCAAACTTTTTGCTTTTTTCTACACCGTGTATTTTAAATGGGTGCTGGGTACCCGGGTACCCTGCCGGCCACATAAGGGTTAAGCACCGAGAACACTCGACGAAAATTTGGTAAGCTACACATACACTGTGTTTACAATTGCAGCTGTCACCCCCATCGCGATATGGACTTATCCACCGATGAACCGAATTCATCGCGGTCCGAGAATTTTGACACTAGAGCGGGGCCGTTACAATCAGAATTGGACGATTCTGATTGGAACAGACCCCGCTCTAGTGTCAAAATTCTCGGACCGCGATGAATTTGGTTCATCGGTGGATAAGTCCATGGAGTTATCCACCGATGAACTGAATTCATCGCGGTCCGAGAAATTTGACACTAGAGCGGGGTCGTTCCAATCAGAATTTAATGATTCTGATTGGAAACGACCCCGCTCTAGTGTCAAAATTCTCGGACCGCGATGAATTCGGTTCATCGGTGGATAAGTCCATGTCGTCATGGATTGCCTTATTTACGAGCGCTAATGGCCGCCACAACTATGGACTTATCCACCGATGAACCGAATTCATCGCGGTCCGAGAATTTTGACACTAGAGCGGGGCCGTTTCCAATCAGAATTGGACGATTCTGATTGGAACAGACCCCGCTCTAGTGTCAAAATTCTTGGACCGCGATGAATTCGGTTCATCGGTGGATAAGTCCATAGGCTCACTTTTTGTATCCCTACCATCTGACGTTTGGCAGCTGATCGATAAGACTTATCGACCAGCTACCAAACGACACAAGCCAATCGTCAGATCGGCTTATCCCTATAGGGCACTGCATGAAACTCTCTCCCTCTCTTTCACTCTTACAGAAATTTTGTGAACAACAAGGCCAAGAAACATCAAAATCCCATAAAAAATCATAACAATGCAGTGCCCTATTTGAGCCTAATTGTAGCGGCCATTAACGCTCGTAAATTGCTTGATAGTTTTTTAATAGTTTTATATTCATTTTTATTTTGCAGCATTAACATTTTTTCAAACATTTTTTAGCGTGCTCATCCAAAAATGACAGCAGCTTCTGGCTCTCTTCACATGTCGCGCTAGAAAACATCGGGATGCACAAAAACATCAAGACAACACCGCCAAGAAGTACAAAAGCAAAACAAACATTCCACGAAGACTGACCGAACCGAACAGATTCGCGTACGTGTTGCTTCTCTGCCAGCCAGCTGATAAAAGTTCCGTTGTTCCCGGTGGTGTGGTCATAAAGAACCGAATCGAATACATCACAGCTCTCCAAATGTGATTTCGGCGGTGGTGTTCTGCCGATTCTTCGCTTAGTTTTATTTACTTTTAGTTTGATAGCGTTTTATAGGTGAAAGCGGTGGCACAAATCATGGAACGCAATTCCGTCCAAACGGTGACGTTGATGAACAGCATCATCGGCGTCGGAATCCTCTCGATGCCGTTCTGCTTCCAGAAGGTAACTATCCGTCGGAATAGTGAATAATTTAAATTAACATGTTATTCTTGAACTTTTGCAGTGTGGAGTTGTACTCTCGCTGGTGCTGCTTCTGCTGAGTACCTACATCACAAAGTTAGTTTGTAGCTATATGATCAAATCCGCGATCATAGCTCGGAGGAAAAACTTCGAGCAGATTGCGTTCTGCGCATTCGGTTCCTGCGGGAAACTACTGGTGGAGCTGTGCGTCGTCGGATACCTTTTGGGTACCTGCATCGCTTACTTCGTGGTGGTGGGCGATCTGGGACCACCGATTGCGGCCAAGATGCTTGCGATCAACGAAAGCAGCACCCTGAGGACGTGGGTGATGATCGTCGTGACGGCGGTATGCATTATACCGTTGGGTTTGCTGCGGAACGTGGACAGTCTGTCCACTGTTTGCACCGCTTCGTTGGGATTTTACGTTTGCCTCATTCTGAAGGTGATGGCCGAATCCAGCGAGCAGATCAGCAAACCTGGATGGTTCGACCGGTTGGATATGTGGAAGACGGAAGGCATTCTGCAGTGCCTGCCCATCATAAGCATGGCGTTGTCCTGTCAGATGTAAGTTTTAATCTATTGTTTTTGTTTCTTATTCAAAAAGTTGCTTGAACGATTAAAGCCGAAGAGTGTTGTCCCATCAACATGTTGCACACATAAGATAAAATTTTGGAACTTACCAGAGCAATTGGGTAGGTCATTCCGGGATTTCTTCACGAATTCCTTCAGAAATTCCTTACGGGATTCCTTCGGGAATTCCTTCCGGGATTCCTTCAGGAATTCCTTCCGGGATTCCTTCAGGAATTCCTTCCGGGATTCCTTCCGGGAATCCTTCAGGATTTCCTTCCGGGATTCCTTCAGGAATTCCTTCCGGGATTCCTTCAGAAATTCGTTCCGGGATTCCTTCAGGAATTCGTTCCGGGATTCCTTCAGGAATTCCTTCCGGGATTCCTTCAGGAATTCTTTCCGGGATTCCTTCAGGAATTCCTTCCGAATTTCTTCAACAATTCCTTCCAGTATTCCTTTCTGGATTCCTTCAGCAATTCCTTCAGGAATTCCTTCCGGGATTCCTTTAGAAACTGCTTCCGGGATTCCTTCAGGAATTCCTTCCAGGATTCCTTCAGCAAATTTCTTCCGGGATTTCTTCAGCAAATTTCTTTCAGGATTTCTTAAGAAATTCCTTCCGGGATTCCTCCAGGAAATCCTTCCGGGATTCCTTCTGAATTCCTTCAACAATTCCTTCTGAATTCCTTCAACAATTCCTTCAACAATTCCTTCCAGTATTCCTTCCTGGATTCCTTCAACAATTGCTTCCGGGATTTCTTCAGCAAATTCCTTTCGGGATTTCTTAAGAAATTCCTTCCGGGATTCATCTAGGAACTTCTTCCGGGATTCCTTCAGGAATTCCTTCCGAATTTCTTCAACAATTCCTTCCAGTATTCTTTTCTGGATCCCGGAAGGAATTTCTGAAGAAATCTCGGAAGGAGTTCCTGAAGGTATCCCGGAAGGAATCCCAGAAGGAATCCCGGAAGGAATACTGGAAGGAACTTTTGAAGAAATTCGGAAGGAATTCTTGATGGAATCGCGGAACGAATCCTGGAAGGAAATTCTGAAGAATTCCCGGAAGGCATATCTGAAGGAATCCCAGAAGCAACTTCTGAAGGAAAATTCTGGAGCAACTACTGGAGAAATTGCTGAAGGAAATTCTGGAGAAATTCCTGGATGAATCCCAGAAGTTCCTCCTTGATGAACCTTGGAAAAGACTCCTGAAGGAATTCCAGGAGAAACTACTGGATGAACTCCTGGAGAATTGCCAGATGGAACTCCTGGAGGAACCTTGGAAGGGATTCCTGGAAGAACCCTAAAAGGAACTCCTGCAGAAATCCCAGAAGGAACTCCTGAAGAAATTCCAGAAGAAACTCCTTGTTAAATCCCGGAAAGAACTCTTGGAGTAATCCAGGAAACGACTCCTGAAGAAATCCCAGAACGGGCTCCTGGATGAATCCCGGAAGAAACTCATGGAGGAAACTCGGAAACAACTTCCCCAGGAAGACTCCTGTAGGAATCTTAGAAGGAACTCTTGTAGAAATTGGAGAAGGAACTCCTGGAGGAATCCCAGATAAAACTCCTGGACTAACCCTGGAAGGAACTCCAGGAGGAACTCCTGGAGGAATTTCTGAAAGAACTCCTGGAAGAATCCCAGCAGGCACTTTCGGAGGAACCCCGGAAGAAACTTCTGAGGAATTCCGGAAAGAATTCCTGGAGGAATCTCGAAAGAAACTCCTGTAGGAATCTCAAAAGGAACTCCTGGAGGCAACTCGGCAGGAATAATGGAGGAATTTAGGAAGAAATTCAGGAACTCCTGGACGAATCCTAGAAGGAACTCCCGGAAGAATCCCGGAAGAAACTTCTGGAGAATTCCCAAAATGAACTCCCAGAGGCATCTCGAAAGGACATTCCAAAGGAATTCAGGAAGGAATTCCTGGAGGCATTTCGGAAAGATTTCCTGGAGGAATTTAGGAAAGAACTTCTGGAGGAATCCTGGGAGGAACTCCTGGATAAATCACGGAAGAAATTCCTGCAGGAATTCAGGATGGAACTCCAGAAGAAATCCCAGAAAAAACTCCTGGGGGGATCTCTGAAGGAACAACTGGAGGAATACCGGAAGGAATTCCTAGACGAATCTTCGAAGGATCTCCTGGAGGAACCCAGGAAGGAAATCCTGTAGGAATCGCAGAAAGAACTTCCGGAGGAATCCGGGAAGGAGCTCCTGGATGAATCACGGAAGGAACTCCTGGAAGAATCCCGAAAGGAACTCCTGCGGGAATCACAGAAAAAGCTTCTGGAAAAATCCCGGAAGAAATTTCTGGAGAAACCTCGTAAACGATTCTAAAAGAATCTCAGTAGGAACTCCTGGAAAAATCCCAGGTGGAACTCCTGGAGGAATCTTAGAAGGAACTCCTGGAGGAATCCCAGAAAAAATTCTAGAGAATTTCAAAAGGAACTCCTGGAAAAACTCCGGGAGGAATCCCCGAACAATAGTGCTATGAGATGAATCAGCCAACGACTGAAAATCTCATAAAGTGAATTTAATTGAATTGAATCCCCGAACAAAACCCCTGGAGGAATTCTGGAAGGAACTTGTGGAGGAATCTCGGAGGAGATTTCTAAAGGAAACTCAGAAGGAACTCATGGAGAAATCCCGGACGGATCTCATGGAGGAATCTCGAGAAGGAATTCCTGGAAGAATTTCGGAACTCCTGGATGAATCCCGCAAGAAACTCCTGGAGGAATTCTGGAAGAAACACTTGTAGGTATCTTAGAAGGAACTCCTGGAGGAATCCCAGAAGAAACTTCCGGAGAAATTCCAGAAAGAACTCCTGGAAGAATTTCGAGAGGAACTCCTGGAGAGATCCCAAAAAAACCCCTGGAGAAATCCCGGACGGAACTCCTGGAGGAATCCTGGAAGAAACTCTTGGATGAATCCCAACAGGAACTCCTGGAGGAATCTCTGAATCACTCGTGGAGGAATTTCGGAAGGAACTCCTGGATGAATTCTGGAAGGAACGCCTGTATGTATCTTAGAAGGAACTCCTGGAGGAATCCCAGAAGAAACTTTCAGAGAAATTCCAGAAGGAACTCCTGGAAGAATTCCGGGAGGAGCTCCTGGAGAAATCCCAGAAAAAAACCCTGGAGGAATTCTGGAAGGAGCTCCTGGTGGAATTCTGGAAGGAACTCTTGGAGGAATCTTGGAGAAGACTTCTAAAGGAAACTCAGAAGGAAATCCTGGAGAAATCCCGGACGGCACTTCTGGAGGAATTTCGGAAGGAACTCCTGGATGAATCCCGAAAGGAACTCTGAAGGAATCCCAGAAATAACTCCCGGAGGAATCCCAGAACGTACCCCTGGAGGAATCCCAGAAAGAACTCCTGAAGGAATCCTAAAGGATACTCCTAAAGGAACATCTGGAGGAATCCCAGAAAGAAATATCCTGGAGGCATTTCGAAAGGCATTTCCGAAGGAATTTAGGAAGGAACTCCGGGAGAAATTCCAGAATAAACTCCTGGTGAAATCCCCAAAAAAACTCCTGGAATAATTCTGGAAGGAACTCCAGGAGGAACCCTGGAAGGAACTCCTGGAGAAATCTCAGAAGGTACTCCTGGAGGCATCTCGGAAGGAATTCCTGCATGAATTCAGGAAGGAACTCCAGGAGAAATCCCAGAAGGAACTCCTGAAGGAATCCTGGAAGAAACTCTTGGAGGAATCCCGGGCGGAACTCCTGGAGGATTCCTGGAAGAAACTCCTGAATGAATCCCAAAAGGAACTCCTGGAGGAATCCCAGAAAGAACTCCTGGAGGAATTCTGGAAGGAACTCCTGTAGGAGTCTTAGAAGGTACTCCTGGAGAAATTCCAGAAGGAACTTCTGGAGAAATCCCAGAAAGAGCTTCTGGTGAAATTCGGGAATGAACTCCTGAAGGAATCTTAGAAGGAACTCCTGGAGGAATTCCAGAAGGAACTTCTGGAGAAATCTTGGAAGGAACTTCTGGACGAATCTTTGAAGGAACTTCTAGAGGAATCTCAGAAGGAACTTTCGGAAGAATCCCAGTAGGAACTCCTAGGAATGTCTCATAGAGATCACCTGGAAAAACCTCAAAATGAATTCCAGGAGGAATACCAGAATGCGAAGTTGTGCGATTGTATTTTTTAAACCAAGCAAATCAAAATAAATAACAAGCAAACATTCATTTACATAAGATTTTTCCGTTCTCATTGTGAGCTGGGAACGGCAAAGCGGAACGGCACAACGGCAACGGCAGTTTTAGTACATTCCGTGCTTGCCGTTCCTGCCGTTCCGTTCCGTTTTGCCGTTGTCGTTGTGTTTGGCCCTTTACGATTTTGCGATATTTATCTTTTTGCTGATGATACCGTTATATCGATTGCAGCCAGAGATTTGGAGGATGCCGTTTCACAGATGAATGCAGATTTACGTTATCTGAGTAAATGGTTGAAGTACAAACAGTTGAAATTGAATATAATTAGTTAATGAATTTGTAAAACTATGAATAAATAAAAATAATAATAATTAGTTAAGTAAAACAAAATTCATGGTTATTTCGCGGAAGCGTGTAAACTATGGAGTCTCTGTAGAAATTGCAATTTCATAATAGTGAGACAATTGATCGCGTGAGAGACATCTACAATATCTGCGTCATGATTTAGTACAACTTCACTTCGAACTTATCAGTTTACTAGCACTTCATCCATTTGACGATGAATTATATCTCTACGATTTAATGAACTGCCTCCTAACTATGTATCATATTGGCGACAACAACGACCGTATTTCATTGATTCATGGCTCATGTATTTCAGGCAACTGTTTGAGGTGTACGCCACTATGCCAACAACATCGCTAGACAAGATGAGCCGAGTGATCCAGAAATCCACTAGCCTGTGTGCCTGTATCTATGCTTTGATCGGATTCTTCGGTTACGTAGCCTTCAATGGACATCAATTTTCCGGTAACATCTTGGTAAACTTCTCGCCTTCCTACGTATCGGATATCATCAAGATCGGGTTCGTGCTTTCGGTGGCATTCAGTTTCCCGCTGGCGATCTTTCCCTGTCGGGTCAGCTTGTACTCTTTGCTGTACAAGAAAACCCACTCCGACGCGCACATGTACATTCCAGAATCCAAGTTCCGTCCGCTGACAGTGGCCATTGTGTGCACCGCACTGGTGCTGGGTTGGATGGTGCCCTCTATAGAGGTTGTCATCGGGCTGGTGGGGTCCACGATCGGTGTCGCCGTCTGCATAATCATTCCAGCCGCTTGCTACATGCATATCTGCAAAACGAACATCTCCGAGAAACAGCTGGCCCAAGTGATGCTCGTATTTGGCTTTCTGATCATGATTCTTGGTACCTATGCCAATCTGGATGCTATGAATCGAGTTCCAGAGAAAAAGTACGAGAATGTTGTAAAAGACAAGCTTCTTCCCAATCCGGTGGGTATTGTAGAGAAACCAGAGGAAACTTTAGATCGAAAGTTTGAGGAACTGAAACCTAAACTACCGGTTTTACCAGAAGAGAGAAAAGAGGAGCCAATTGTAACGGAAAAGATTATTCCAAAAATTGAAGAACCGGTCACGATTAAGCCTGTTAAAATTGAAGAGCCAGCAATCATCAAAGAAAAGGAAGAAAAGGTACGTTACTTCTGACAAATTTAAGAAAGTTATGCATTAGGAAACTTTGAGATTACATTGCCATACATTATATTCATTCTAAAATCCTCGTTTTTCCTTATAGACCGACATTTCTCCAGATCCGCCCGTGCTTGATCAAAAGAAGGACAAAAAAGAGGAAATAATCGATCATGATGCGATTCTCAAAGAAGAGAAAGAAATCGCCGTCGAGGAGAAGGAGCAAATACAAAAGGAGATCATCGAGTTGCAAAGCGCCAAAAAGGAGCTTGAAGCTCAAGTTGAAAACATCAAAGAACAACTCGTGAAGAAAAACGAGGAAACCCAACAGTTGGTGCTGAAAAAGTTTGACGAAATTGTCGAGAAAATCGACCAGAAAGTGTCCAAAGAAAATGATGAAGTCAAACCGGAACCAGCTAAAGAAGCTTCTCCGGATGCTCAGAAAGACCCCATCGTTCGATTACTTACCGAACAGGGAAAACTAAATGCCAAAGCAAACGAATCTACAAAGTCAGAACCGGCAAAGCCGGAAGTTGAGGTGAAAGACGATCATGCACAAGAGATTAAGTTGCCAGTCGACGAAGTTGCAAACAATGAAACCACCAATGAAACGGAACCACCGCCCCTAGAAAATCATCATAAAGAAGAGGAGAAGGGTGAACCGCTTCCACCGCTGCCGGTGGAGCAGAAGAAAGAACCGGAATCGCCGAAACCGGTCGTGCCAGAAGAGTCAAAACCAGCCAAATCCGACGATGCCGCCAAAGAAAGCGACGATGCTGGCTCGAAGAGAGATCTACTCTCGTTGCGCAATAAGAGAAATATCGCTGAGAATGAGGTAAGTTTGACGGCGGATGATGCCAATTGTAAAAAGACTAGTAATGATCGGATATCAATACCAGTGGCATTGAGTGAGAAAGTACGAAGCGTGGACAATGATCTGCTTGGGCAGGCCGATTTGGGCATGGTCAAGGATAAAATTGTAAACATGATAAGGAGGGATGTAATGCTGGACGATGGGAAACTGTTTAAGTAATAACAGGGTGTCCATCCATCCGGGAAATACGGGAAAACCGGGAAAAACCCGGGAATTCGAAACCACCGGGAAAAATACGGGAAAAACACGGGAAATTGTAAAAGGCACCGGGAAAAATCTTCATGGTGTCTATATGTACTTCATAAGTGTCAAGCAAGTCTTGAATAGAATGACAACATAGCTACATAACAACATAGCAACATTAACAGAGTTGCCGGTTGAATATGTTTTTTTTTAGAAAGGCAGCCTCTCAGGAATTTTAGTAGTTTCTGTTGGATCTTGATAAATTCATGTAAAAGAAATCAGAATATTTCTGCAATTTCTGCAGATTTTTGCAAGATTTCACGGTGGACTTTTCGAGTCTTGTTAGGAGAATCGGAATTCCTGGCGAACTCAGTGAACCTGCAGAAGTTACTTACGGCGAAGAGATTTTCACATTTGAAAAAAAATGTGTCAGTTTCTGGAGGGATTCTGGTGACATTCTTTGTGGAACTCTTAATATATTTCTGCCAGGTCCCTTAAATTTGATCCCTTTGGCTGAAGTCAAGGAGAAAATTATTGAAAAACAGTGATATTGTGCCTATCCGTTTCTGTACAGAATTTTGGAGGAGCTTTAAGTAAAATTCAAATAAAATTCTGAAGAGTAAGTACAATACTGTAAATTACAGCGAATAAAAAAAAACTGCTCATGAAAGACTCTCTGATAGGATCCCATAAGAAATTTCCTACAGATTTCCTTAATAGTAGTAGAATCCACAGAAGAATCTTCTATGGAATCTGTGAAGAAATGTTCAAAATGTATGCTTCCAGGATCCCCGGAAGAGTATACAATAGAATCCCTGATATGTTTACGGCAATATTAGCCAAAGCATTTTAAAAGAAGTTGTAGGTACAACTTTCATGATTTTTTTTTTGGCAGAACCCATGGAGTTTGCATGGAGTACTTCCTAAAGGAAAAAATGTTGAATGTCCTCAAGATATTATTTAATATTGGAGAAGAACTCAAACGTTTTACTTCAAAATTCGGAGAAAATCGGTGTCAAAAGATTTTGGATTCTGCAAGTAAATTGTTTAAAATAACGATGCAAGTAGAACAAAAAGTTGGATGGAGATTTTCACAAAATGTAGCAAATAATTGATACATTTGTTTCTAAAGACCAGGTTTACCAAAAACGTTTCGATATTTTTCTACCGATTTTTTTTATGATATACAACAAAAATTTCGTGAAAAAATCAGACACAGTGACATCAATAATAATATTTTCATATAGATTCCATTTCCTTGTTATAGAAAGGACCTTTTCAACTAACTCTAATCCCAACTTTCGTGTAAGAAGGGGAATTAACACCAGTGATTAAAGAGTTAGTAAGTTTTTTTTAAATCATAATTTATGAAATCAGGAAATGTATAAGATTCGTATCAAGTTATAGACCAAATTAAAACTGTATATAAAAATACACTGAGGAGCGCAAAAATTTGCGTTCGTACATACTCGGGAAGTTAGTCCATACCCGGGAAAAATCCGGGAATCGGAAAACTGAATTTGAATGGACACCCTGTAATAAATGTACCTAAGTATTTATTTCTCTGTAACGGTGTGAGGGAAACATGTTATTTGTGCCGAAATTCCATCTTATTTGAAACATGACAATGAATCGAAAGAAATAAAACAAGAAATAATAGATTGGGTGGGTTTTCTAAAAGGAAATCCTGGAGGTGTTGAAGGCACGGTTGAAGGCCTTGCAATAATCTTGTAGGAAATCCTAAGAGCATTCTATAACACTAGCTCCAATGTGAGTAGCCCGAAAGCATAGTGCTCTAATGCTACTCTTGATACTAACCAGAATTACCATAAGCATGAACTGGAGAGTTGGCGAGGAGTACACATACAGTGATCTTAAGTCGATCCACTACTGCGTCGTCGGTCGACGAATCTCCTCTTTCCCAAGCAGGATTTGGATAAGGACCTCTTTGTCGAAGCACTTCGAGTAGGCTACGCCGAGGAAACTTCAGCTGAATACTTGCTGATGTTCAGCATACTGGTGGAATGAAACGCTCAGCACTCTACGTGCTGCCTGTCTTAGAGCCAGAAGACGACTTCAAAGAGCAAGATCTGATACGAAGAGAGAGGAACGCAAAGTAATGTTCCACATGGCCATGGCCGCTCTCAAAAGAAAGATTGCACTGAGCCTAGGCTAACAGGTACGACAAGGAGCTGTGTAGAGAAGCAAACGTCAATCCCTGGGGATAAGCTTATTGCGTCGTGATCCAGGGCCCAATGACACCAATTGAAATGTTTCCTGACAAGCTGAAATAATTGTAGACAGGCTCTTTCCGAAGCTCAGTTTAACCACATGGCCATCTACACCGTACGTCAACGGGCTGGAAGTAAATGTCGATAAATGTAAGCAATAGCTAAGGGTTCAAACATGTTTGGCAGATAGTTACTTCTAAGGCATTTGGGAGATCCAGAAGCTAGTGTTGCTGCCAGAACCAAGCGATCTGCCAGGAGACTCAGCATCCTAACGATCGATATGCCTGTTGGATACGCTTGGCAAACTACTCCTGAAGAAGACCATCCTGATCATCCTGGTGAAGTGCATGAAAAATTAGAGCGGACCTAGGCGTGGACTGTCTTATAGGCAGTTCGGGTTCCGGATAGGGAAGTTGATAGTGAATGGAATCTGAACAGTCGTTACGAATGCGAAGAAAGCCTCAAAGCAAAAGAGAAGGGGGATAGTGCGCCGTGATAGCTATGGACGTGAAGAACGCATTTTACAGGGTTAGCTGCGAAGCCATTGCCACAGCACTGAACAACATGCGGGTTCCTGACTATCTGTGCAAGGTTCTGAAAAGCTACTTCCAGAACCTAGTCCTGGTCAACGAGATAAACCAGGGTCAGAGGCCGGTTAGAGTCACGGCGGGTATACCACAGGGCTCCATACGGTGGATCATTAGGTATCGGTTTCAGTAATATCGGTTTCAGTCTGTTTTCTGGGTTTTGGAAACAGTAGGTTGTTGGCCTAAGGTTCCCTATCCACCGTAGTGAGGCTGCCACCTTAGGTATAGCTTCCGATGGAGGAGCATTTTATACTCAGCCGCTGTGGATGCCAGAACAGACGCTGTTTGAGAGTAACTTTTTTTTTTTTTTTTCCTTAGTGAGCAGACGCCTGAGACGTAACTCTTCTATCTAGCTGAAGTCAGAAGGACAACAGTGTCCAGGCTGCACTACTAGCTAAACACACAACTCTTAGCTGGCGGTCTTTGTCATCTGGCGGTCTTTGTTTGATTTCTACTCCAGAAGGCGTAGAAATGCTGACAGCGGGACTATCGGTTCCACCAGATGACAGAGGTAGTGGTGGTTAGCAACTGTAAAGCAGTAAGACTATCAGAGCGGACTCGTTGGCTAAGTGGCAGTAGGAGTGTAATATTGCGGAGAAAGGTA
This sequence comes from Aedes albopictus, assembly GCF_035046485.1. Taxonomy (NCBI): domain Eukaryota; kingdom Metazoa; phylum Arthropoda; class Insecta; order Diptera; family Culicidae; genus Aedes; species Aedes albopictus. The sequence goes on along the minus strand of NC_085138.1, from coordinate 1,291,127 downwards.
GGAAAGCGTTTATGCTACATTTTTCGCAGCGTTCAACGTAGTGAAGTCAGGAAACGACAATGAGGACTGGATATTCGATTCCGGTGCTACAGCGCATCTGTGTCGGAACAGGGAACAATTACTAGAAGCGGAGAACGCGTCGGCTAGCATCAGCGTTGAAAATGTCAAGGGTGTCGTTCAAGGCGATAGGTCATCGTGCTGGCAAAGCGCTCAAACTGGTCTATTCCTATCGCTGCGGGCCAATGAAGACGGCCTGTTGGGCCGTTATATTCTTACTTTCATAGACGATGCAAGCATTGAGGCTTCTATTTCCTGAAATCAAAGATCGACGTGTTTGCAGCTTTTGAAGATTTCTACTCAAGAATGTAACGGGAGAACGCATCAAGAGGATCAGAACGGAGAACGGGAGTTAGTTGTACAATACGACGGTTCTTTAGGCAAAGAGAAATCCACCACGATCGTGATTGTGGTCTTGTATGTCGACGACCTTGTGATACTCTATAATAGTCAGTACAGGGTCAATAAATTGAAGAAGCAAATGGCAGCGAACTGTCGTGTTTAGCATGGTTGTCCCGTGTTGATAGGGATTCCCGTAGAACATGGGACAACTATGCTACACACGGCATAAGTTTTTAATGAAGGACCTCGGTTTGGACTAAGTGCTTAGGTTCCGATTGACGTGTCAGAAGGACAACGTTTGCTTGAAGTAGGAGCGCTATGTTCAGCAGTTGCAAGATCGTTTCGGCATGGAAGATTGTGTTCCCGTAGCGACCCCGGCGGACGGAGGTTGATCAAGCAGATGAGGCCCAGTACCGATGAATAACGGAAGCAGATGCTGAACGTTCCGTTCCGTGAGTTGGTAGGAGGTCTCTAGTTCCTGGCACAAGGCACGCATCCGGACGTTTGTTTCGCCGTGAATCAAGTTAGCCTGTTCAGTAGCGACTCAGGAAAAGTGCATTGGATAGCTGCAAAGCGTATTTTGCGGTATCTAAAAGGGTTGCGAAATCTGTAGCTCATCTACAGCAAGCAAGCAAAATATGTCGTTGGATTCAGTACTGCAGACTGGGACAACAATGTTGAGACGCGACGTTCCATCATTGGATAAGTTTTCATGAAATCAGGTGGATCGATTTCGTCCGATTGCAGTAACCTCAGAATCTTATAGTTCATAATAAGCTATCTATATAATAATAAATAATAAAAATGGAATGGTGTTTGTATGTCACGAATAGGCTCGGGAACGGGCCAACGGATCTACATCATTCTTTCAGTGTTCCATTCGTTCAAGGTTCCGACGTATTTGTACGAAAAAATAATAGGGAAAATCGACCGGCAACGCACCGAAAACGAGAAAGTTTGAAATTCCAAAGCAAAAGAGGTTTATAAAAATCACATCCAAGAAAAGAAAGCTATGCAAAACTAACCAGCGATATATCATATTTCAGCTCGGTCACGATTCAAATGGGAGCAACTTTCTGATAATTGAAAAAATCCCCTAACTATATTCTAGTTCATTGTAGTCAAATATTTGATCTTGAGCACTTTTAGTTGAATCACGAGAAAACGAAATGATATCAGATGGTAGCAATACTAAAAGACGAAATTGTTAGATTTTGGCTACTTTTTAGTGGCAATGCCCAATTGTGAACCACGGTTTTATAAAGTCTTTCTACGATATCGGTCCAAGGGAGTTATTATGACGCAACTGGTGCTGCACAAAATAGGTATTTATATCCCGCAAAACTGCTAGATGTACACAAGCAAGGCAGAATCATGTTTCCGCGGAGTGTTTTTTTTTCTTAATTTGGTGTTTCAATAACTAATGGAAAAGATTAATTTAAACTGAAATACACCATATTGTTCCAACACGTGTTCATTGTGGTGTGGTTGCATTCGAGAAAAAAAAACAAAAAAAGGAATCGCTGCTTGCGTCGATCGCTTCCGGGAACCGGGAGAAAAAAATCACACCAAATTTATATTCATGTCGACTGTTCGTTTTTTTTTTTTTGCTTCCTTTGTTTGAGTGATTATTTTTCAACGGCGTTTCAATCGCTGTACAACAGGTGAGATGAAGAACCGGGGAGTTTTTGTGGTTTGTTCGGTAATGAATTAATTTTTGAGCGGACAAGGATTTCCTCAATTGTGGAGTGCAATTTTATGTTGTGGCATGAAAATGATACTCATACATAGTTCAATATGCCATTTTCCAAACTTTCTTCGTGTCTATTGATACTTTTTGGACATTTGGTCGGCGTTAAGTCAGAGAGGACCATGTGTCTTTTACTTAATTTCTAGCAAAACGACTTTAAAGTTTGCAACTATAAGTTTTGAGTTTTTCAACCAATGTTCTTGATTTTTTGCCATAAATCTTAATAACTATTTATCACAACATCGCTTTGTATTGATCGCGAAAAAACGTAAAACAAAGCTTGAAAACAAGAAATTGCTAAGTTATAGATTGTACTTAGTCCACTCTGACTGAACGGTTTTTGGAAAATTTTCAACCAACTACAGTTTACACTTATGTTTTTTACATATTTGATGAAAAAATAATGCACAAGTAGGACAACAGTTAATAGGAGTAGTGTATAATGTGAGCAGGAAGTTTGCAATTTGTTATTTCTGTTATTACACTGTTGATTACCATATTCAACTTTTATGTTCAGTCTGAGTGGACCAAGTACAACAGTTCAATATCACGTGAAGGGTAGTCCATTAATGAGCTATTTAAGGATTCTCAACTTGAACGTTTGATAGCTAACAACTTTTGAATGTATTCTCATAGTTCGGTACGTTTTTGAAATATTGTAGTTACACAGTAACTGTGTAACTGTTCATAATAATTTATTCAGAAAACTGGCATTTTTCAAAAATTCGTTCAGACAGAGTGAACCAAGTACACAATTCTTAAATAATCTGTAAAATCAATTTCTTCATGAAACGGGTATTGGTACATTTCAATATGATGCCCAACAGCTACTAAACAAACATATTTTGATTTGAAAAGGATTACGAAGAGTCCTTTTTATCCAAGAGTGATGGGTTTGACGATGGCTTATCAAGCGTCGTCATATAGTGAAAATGTGTTTAAATAATTTCAATTTTAGTCTTTTATAATTATAGATTAGCTAAATTAAATAAAGTAACAAAAATTAGCAAAATAGTAAATGGAATAGTATTTGAAAGTAACTAGGTTTTGAATTAAAGCATTTCTTTACAAAATTAAACTAAAATAGAATCTGAATAATCATACCATTGCTTTAAATATTGACTATAATTTAAACGCTTGATTCGTCATGCCTCCAGCATACGCTTAATCGCTGTCGCATGATCTAACAACAGTTGATTACGCGCAGTGCTGGAGGGACCGACAGGGCTTATTACCAGTCCATACTAACCCTCTAACTACTAACAAGACTGGGAAGCCAACGATCACTCATTGCACTTTTGATAGTAGTATTAGTAGTAGTAGTTAGTAGTAGTAGTAGGAATAGTAGTAATAGTAGCAGCATTTTATTAACAAGTAGATTCGCACTATTCTTTTTCACTTCTTCGAAATTATTTTTATAGCAACTATAAACTCAGGAGTGGATAGCATAACGACATTGATTGCAGCAGGGTCCAACCTTATTATGTAATGCAAGAGTGCATGTGGGATGTCTCTGCATTACTTATATCTTCTAGTTAAGACAGGGCAGGGTGATAAGAAAATCGCATTAGTGAATGAACAATTTAGAATCTAAATTTTAGATGTTGAATGCTGTTCACTCAAGAAGTTCGCTGGTGCAGAAAAAAACTTTTGAATCTCTCTATTTCTTAGCATAGTAACAAGAAACTATTTTTAAAACTGAATATAAATTATGCTCTCTATGATGCTCAACAATGCTATAAACAGAATACTAAAATTTGCGGGCCGCCCTTTTGTGGAGTTTGGCGGCCCACTGTCTTCTTGTCATTTCAGGTTCATTTTGTACAACGCGTGGCTACATAGAGTGAACAATACCATCATCTAGGGGGCATTTTGGAGCTAAATTCGGTGAGTCTGTTCCATTATATTTACGTTGTCATTATTTTAAATTCACCATGGATAGTTGCGGCCTTTTTTTTTACATGCATATTGTTATGCATCTGTTTGTGCACATTTGTTGTTACCCATCTTTCGTGTATTTACTCAACTAGCACTGTAAAGTTCGTCACTTCGAGTGTCGGCCTAAATTCTTAGTATTCATTTCATTAAAACTACTATTCAGGCCAAACATTTCAATAGGTCCTATCTGCATTTAAGAGGCTCTCTTTGTTCACTTTCTCTTTCAATTATTGCAATGTAATGGTACACTTTTCAACTATTTTTGCAGTACAAATCAAAAGACGATTGTTTTGGCCATCGTTCAATGCAAGGAGACAATCATAATATAAATAACCAGTTGAGATATTAACAAAAGAGAGGGAAACCAAAGAGAGCCTCTCTTCTGCAGATAGGACCTTTAGACATGTTTGGCCTGTATTGTTGTACAGTCCACATATGTGATGTTGCCACGATGGCAGAGCACGTTGAGTACCGGTTTGTCCACATCTGCTAGAACTTTTGGCTGGGGGTGGGTCTGGTTTGCAGGTTTAGCGGGGGCCAACCACAATTTGGGAGAGTGAGGGGGGTGGGATCTCTGCATTGAACTCACTACTCATCAATTGCGTGGGGTATCTAGAAGACGATTGACGATAAGATTGGAAAAAAGCTTGCAGTTGGGACTAGACTAAAATAGTGGCCGATAGAAAACAACGCGCTAGACAGCATTATTATTATTATTTTTTTTTTTTTTAATATTTACCCATAGGCTTTTCGCCGGTTGACAGTATAGTATTTAGCTGTGTACGAAGATACGGATTAGTTGGTGTACAGATGACAGGGTTCTCACGGGAAGTGCTTCAAGCGAGGCTTACATAACAACTGACAATAAAGAAACCTATTTTCCTTGACTTTCTACGCAATGGACATCTGACCGAACACACGTATTTTCGTTAATCTCCTAGGCATTATTAAGACATGACGTATGTGCATGACGGAACAACTAGCAGGACACAGTTCCAGACGTCTCTTTTTAATAACGGCATTCAGCATATTTCCAATAAAACTACACTTCAATAAAGCAAAGACTAAAGCTGCTATGATAGAACAGATCAGAATGACTTAATTGACTTATTTACTACATATTGGAGATCTACTTCGAATAACTGACAAATTGACAAGAACCTAACTAAATACATGGACCATACTACAAAAAACAATTGACAAAAAGAAAAAGGGAAAACTTTTATTAAAACTATTTTTGTTCAACGCAGGCCAAAACAGTGTCGACTTGGGCCACGATATGCCTACGTACTTCTGTGTGTTGAAACAAAAATAGAGGCTCATAGAAGCAAACGTAGGGAAAGGGTGCGGTGTTAGAACATAAGCACAGTGTGCTACCGCCGTAATCACTATGAAAAAAAAAAAAAAAAAAAAAAGGATTACGAAGAATAAGGTAATTTCAACTATTTTTCTTAGAGACACATGGTCCACTCTGTCTGCACGCGAAATGCCACAATATGCTTCAACACGATGATCTGTGAAATACGATATTGACCATAATAAAATGGAATTTCACATGCTTTCTTGATCAATAATCATCAGAAAATGCGTTAGGGAGTCATACGATTTGGAAACGTATAAAATTTTGATGATGAACTATTTTATTTATTGGATTTCAACCAATACATATTTTTTCAGGTCTCTTGACATCAAGCATATGGTCCACTCTGTCTGCAAACTATTATCGATTTTTGCAGTTCAATCAAAAGAAAATTGTGCTATAACTCTCGTTAATAGTAACATTAAGAAAAATGGGTGAATGTTCCAAGTAGCTTAAGTAATTCTTAATCGAATGCCCTAAAAATCTAATTTTCGTCAATTTTGTTATTTGGTCCCCTCTGGCTTAACGCCGACCATTTAAAGTGCTAACTTTAACCCAGTAACTAAACAATAATGGAAACATTTTCATAACTAATGCGTTTTTCTTGGTTTTTAGTTGTGCATTCTACATAATTTTCTTAATTTTGTGTATTCTTTCAGGTCAATAAAACACATGCTTTCAGCTAAAAGAGCTTCGTGCCTACATCTATTGGTTCCGGTTCGTCCCTTTCGAACTGCTTCAAGTCATCTTCCCATCAACAGAGATATATGCAGTCGGATGCTTCGCAAGTGGCATCGAAAAGGTGAGTGATAATTTCATTGTTTTAAAATGTTTCTAACCCATTGAAATATTAAAAAATAACGATTGAACGGAATTTTATGCGTTATGTATGCGAATCGTTATCTTCGGCGCGATTTCCTTAATATTAATTGAGGAACGGTAACCCGTAACTGGACCTTCTCCTTATAACGTTGAAATGAAAGGGTTAACCAGAAAGTGTCAGCTCAGATGAAATGGTCAGTGGACACCGCCCCTTTTCAATTGACCTGTGGCTATGTATGTATAAATTTCCATTTCCAATTGTGACTAAGCTGTAGGTCACGAAATGCGCTCAAATTCAACGTTTAGCTTTTTGACTTGTCAGGTCGATGACTTGCTCTCCAGACGTATGGTGTTGCCGTTTAGGCAATACCACCACAATTCTCACCTTCAGCATGACATCGCCAGTCTTGAGTGATTGCGGTTTCGAGTTTCTTGCAATCTCGATTATTTCCCCCAGCCGACGGGAGCGGTGACACATTTAATGAACCATGAACCATTTTGCTGCTGTATCGGTTTCCTTCTTGTATAGCGGGTGTCATACATGTGCATAATCTGTTTAGCTGGATTTCTGTTCCTAGCGTACACAAGTTTATGGATGCCCCCCTCATTCTGAATAGAGTTTATTCTCATTTGAGAAAGGTTGCTGTGATTATCGTCTCCATTCGTTTTGCGTGACAGTGGAAAACTAAAAACAATTCGTTTTCGTTAAACTTTCCTATTCTTCATCTCCAATGAGAAAGCTTGATTATACTACGGTATTATACTACGGTATACTACGGGATTTTCAACAGTTCCTCGTTCTAGTATGAAAGGCGACAGCATGCAAAAAACCGGAAGAAGATTGTCGTTGCTGCTTTCTGACATCATACCTCCTCGGTCGGATGTAGGTATATCTCTGACATTGAACCTCGTTGGCTTTAAATATTCTTGCTGGCAAAAATGCTCCTTGCTGTCTGGATTGTGGCTAATCGAGCAATGTTTCTTTCGATTTTTTATGTATAGAGATTCTATTAGAGAGTCCCCATTGTGAAGAATGGGAGAGATGTCAAGGCTTCTTGGCTTACGTAGGTAATCTTTCAATTTAAAAATAAGAAATTTAATAACTCAATCTTGATGTCTTTTAAATGGTTTGAATACGAACGAGAAATATTTCGAATCGAATCGATTTAAAAAAAATATTTGGCATAGACCACAAATCCGAAATTTTCTCAGTGTACGTAGAAACAAGTTATAAGCTTATTGAAGTACATACCTGTAACTAGTCTTGATATAAAAGAAAAACAATTTCTATTGATGTTTCGCTAGAAACTGTTTTCAAGATTTCGGTAGAATTAAGTAAGTGCAATAACGTGAGCCGTGAAATACGAAGGCGCATCATCAGTGGAAGTCGTGCCAACTATGGGCTCCAGAAGAAACTGCGGTCAAAAAAGATTCACCCCCGCACCAAATGTACCATGTACAAGACGTTAATAAGACCGGTGGCTCTCTACGGACACGAGACATGGACGATGCTCGAGGAGGACCTGCAAGCACTCGGAGTTTTCGGAGATCTTCGGCGCACTATGGGCCAGAAATTAAAATTTCGCGACAAAATTCAAAAAAGTTGTTTTTCTAAGATCAATCAATTTCCATATTTGTATGATTGTTTGGGCTATGTTTGATTGCATACCGACTGATTTTTTCGATTTGTAAAAAAATTGTATCGGTTTTTGTATGGAGAAACTTCTTATAAGCGAAAATTCTCGATTTTAACCAATATTAAGAAAAATGTGATTTGTGGTGAAAAATGTGCCCAAAAAATGTAACACATACATTTCCTAAAAGTAAATTTTGTATATTTTGCATATTTGATGCACAAATTGCGATGTTTTTAAGTTTAAAACATAAATTTTACAATATTTACTCAAATTTTACGGTTTATTTGCCAATGTGTTCAAAAAGTAGGAGTATTCGATCGTATTCGACATGCAACCGGTCTAGGATGCTAGTTTAGACTCTACTTTTTCGAATGCTACCGGACTTTTTTGCGGGAATTTGCGGGAAAGCAAGTTAGAGTGATTTTGGTGCTTGCTTTAATTTTACAATATTTCACGCTGTGCTTCAATAATCATCCACTCTTGACATTACGACTTTATGGCTTGCGCAATGACTTTATGGCTTGCGAAACAATATATATAGCAACAAACAACTTTCATTCTGGAAGGGTTTGTTTCAGATATAAATGTAATTATAAACTTTTAAATCAATACCACAGACTTACTCAATGTGCAAAGTTTCGGTATATCAATCCGTGTGATCAATTAGAATTTTATATTAACTCAACGTACATACATATGTACAGATGAATACATTATTAGTGTGTGAAATAAGGAACGAATCCACAGCTCAAGTGAGATTTTAACTCACGACCTTTATATGCTACACTAGTGCTTTACCGACTTAGCTACAGAGCCAATCAATGACACGGCGTTTTAAATATTTAAGGAAAATCAAATCTTTCCCCTAATCGCAAATATATTCATCCCACTTGTACATAATATACGAAGTACGAACATATAAAGAGCGAACATAATTTGTTAATTGTTAAAATACTGGCTCCGCGTAATTTGGTCGAGTGTCATTTGGCCGAACGTCATTTGGCTGAACGCCGTCTGGCTGAAGAAGAAACGACCGTGGCACTGTTCTCCACGTCAGTATTACTCAAAATATTCGCCTATGATTAAAAGGAGGAAAAATCTTCGATAAAATATTATCAGTTTCAACGCCAACTAATCCCTGAATTGTGAAACTAGAAAGAATAGTGAATGATTGGAGGAAGGAAGAAGGATAAATAATGATAAACATATTGGCAGCTAGAATGTGGATACACAGAAATAAAATTAAAAAAAAAACCAAAATGTGAAAAGGGGTCTCTGAATTATTTTGTACATAATTCGGCCAAGCGGCGTTCGGCCAAATGCCGGACATCTAAAACACCTGAGCAGCGATTTTTTCACCAAAAACTTATCCATTTATAAAAAAATTGAGCTAATATTAAATCATAATTGACCAGACCAATGGATGTAGCGAAACTTTGCACTTTGGGTAAGTGTGTTGTATTGATATAAACGCCTACAATCACAGTCTTACCTGAAACAATCCTTACAGAATAATAGAAGTTTGTTGCTATGTGTATTGTTTCGCAAGCCATAAAGAGATTGCGTCGTAATGGCAAAAGTCTATCTTAGTGTGGAGGGTTATTGAAAAACATTGAAAAACATTGTAAAATTAACGCATGCACTAAAATCATTCCATCTTGGTTTCCCACAAATTCCCGCAAAAAAGTCCGGCAGCTTCCGAAAAAGAAGAGTCTCAACTAGCTTCCTAGATCGGTTGCATGTCGAATACTACTACTTTTTTTACAAATTGGCAAATAAACCGTAGTATTTGAGTAAATATTGTAATATTTTAATTTAAACTTAAAGACATCGCAATTTGTACATCAAAAATGCAAAATCTTGCGTTTAGTATCACATAGGCGTATCTACAATGATCGTTTTCTCTTCATCGATTTTCTCTTTGGATTATTCTGTGAAATACGACCAATATTGGAATGATCTCCCGGCATGTTTCGCTGAAGGACAGCTAGAAATAGCATCTAAAATAATGAATAGAACCGAAAATGATTTGCAGGCCAAGTTATTAACCAAAGATAAAATCCATGAAGAGAAATCAATTACTGTAGATAAGCCCGTATGATACCAAGCGCGAGAAATGTACTAAATTTGCTGTTAGGAAATGTAGGTGTTATATATGTTGGGCACATTTTTCACCACAAATTACATTTTTCTTAATATTGGTTTAAATCGAGAATTTTCGCTTATAAGAAGTTTCTCCATACAAAAAACGATACAATTTTTTTTTACAAATAAAAAAATCAGTCGGTATGCAATCAAACATAGCCCAAACAGTCATACATATATGAAAATTTATTAATCTGAAGAAAAAAACAACTTTTTTGAATTTTGTCGCGAAATTTTGATTTCTGGCCCATAGTGCGGCGGTGTGCAGGAGAACGGTGTGTGGCGGAGAAGGATGAACCACGAGCTCGCTGCACTTTACGGCGAACACAGTATCCAGAAAGTGGCCAAAGCTGGAAGGATACGGTGGGCAGGGCATGTTGCAAGAATGCCGGACAACAACCCTGCAAAGTTGGTGTTTGCTAACCATCCGGTTGGTACAAGAAGGCGTGGAGCGCAGAGAGCACGATGGGCGGACCAGGTGGAGCGTGATCTGGCGAGTGTTGGGCGTGACCGAGGATGGAGAGCTGCAGCTGCAAATCGAGTATTATGGCGGCAAATTGTTGATTCAGTATTATCATGAATTTGATGTGAACTAAATAAATGAAAAATGAAAGTAAGTGCATACACGTACAAACACGTAAATAGTATCACAAAAGATCAAATATGGTCGCAGTGATAATGTACCAGACATGAAAAACACGTAAATACCCGAATTATTTTTGAAAATATTTCTTACAATTTCTTCCGTTTTCTCATACATACTATCTATATTCTCCTTTTTTCCTCCGTATACAACTCGTATGTTAACATCCATATCATCGGTTTCCTGCAACAGGGACACAACTCAAAAAATGAAAATTTTCAGAATGAGCGTTTGAAAATTGGGAATCTTGGAGCACCTTCTACAAGTTCACTTTTTTCTCTCATCATGTGACAACACTATACGAATTTTTATTGTTGTATCATAGAAAAGGACTGAAGGACTATCTGTTTCATGAATTTCGGATAACTATTTTTCAACGACTATTGAAAAAGTTGCCTGATTTTGAGTTATGCCCTTATTGCAAAAAAATTGGTGAAAATGCAAAAATCTCGAGTTTCTCAACGAATTTTGGAACGGGTCTTTGTGAGATGAAAGTTTACATAGTTTTTCGTCATTTGCCTTCAAAACCTCATAAATAGACGGGCTTGGTGGTCTAGTGGCTACTGCTTCTGCTTCGTATGCAGAAGGTCATGGGTTCAATCCCTGGCCCGTCCTTTTCATCCTACTTTGTATCTTTCTATCCACTTCTCGCTCTCTATTCTATCTTTCTATTCACTTCCACGCTCTCTCTTCTCTACATATACGACTCATGTATATTCATATGTTCATAGCCATCGCTAGAACCAGAAACGAATTGAAAAAAGTCGTTTCCCTCCCTTCCAACTTCTACTCACAGCACAGTGTATATATAACGCCTATAAGTTATGCAACCAAAGCGTGCTGTGCCGCTTGACCTTATTCACCTTATTCACCATACAATCTATCACGAACACTATAAATAACCCCTATCCATGGATCGCATCACCGACCCAACGGTGACTCCCAGATCTCCCATCCTTTCCGTCTAACAAATACCCCAGTCCGTGCGGGTTGTGGGGACGCAGAGTGCTCTCGGTCTCTAGTAGCAACAACCAGTACACTTTAACATTCCTTTCCCTTCCCAGCTGACTATAAGGACTTGGCCGGCGCCGTTATTGATCAAATATGCATGAGCTGCTAAAATTGCACTTTGAGAATAAGTGGAATGTCTAAGCCCCTTATTCAGTTGGATCTCAGTGCAATTGGTACCAGTTCAGATCAATCACGGAGGAGCAACCATTGACATGTATAGTCAGAATTGATCGTTTTTTTTTTGATCGATTTGCCTTCAAAACCTCATAAATGACATATTTTGAGTTGTGTCCCTATTGCAGGAAACCGACGATATCAAGTCTTTGCTGATTTTTTTGTGCTGATGTCGTTCATCAATACGAATTTACTGAGTATCAGCAATTATTTTTCAACTTGCTGGGCCATCCAGCAATTTTGACAGTTGATCAGCAACGTTGTGCTGAAGTTCGGTAAAAGTGTTGCTGAAATTCAGCAATTTTTTTGCTGATTTTGTTTGTTTCTGAGTTGCCTCATCAGCGTTTTGCGACATATATAATGAATATAATGTCTGCTTTTCTAAGCGCATCCTGTACTGCTGTCTTCGAGGAATCAGAATCAGCAGAAAACAATTGAGTTTTATTTTTCTTTTCTTCATGTTCTTGTTCTTCTTTGGTGCGCAGAATTAGGAACCTGTATTAAATGGAGGTCCTAATTCTGCGCAGACACTTTAACTCTAAGTTTTGAACATATTAGGCTGACACAATTTTCGATTTTCTCTTATGTTTATAATCTGAACCCACCAATGGAAAGCTGAAGATTTAAGGTTTTGAAAACACTAAAAAAGTTTGAAAAAAGTTTTAAAAGCAATGCCCGGATCATTGAGAAACAGTCAAAAACGAAAACGAACATCCGATTTACCCAAATTTTGCGGCAGGGGTTTTTGTGTATACATACAAGCGTTAACTCTGGTGCTGCAACAACATTTCGTTTTGAGGTGGTTTCTGGAGAATCTTTCGAGTTAAAACGGTTTAAATGAGGCACCATTTGACCAAAATCGAGGGGGCTGGAAAAATTGTTGTGGCTCTAACTAAAGGGGGGTCCATCAATTCGAGTAACCAAATGCATTTTACTTACTTTTATGGGAAGGATTTTCAAAAAATCGCCACCTTAAACGTTTTTGAAGACAAGGTGTAAATAGTGGGCCGTTTCAGCGAGAATTACTATCTGTGTTTCTAGCTATCCGGTGAATTTAATTACATCACAACAAGATAGTTTAAAAACTGTAAAGGCTTGTTTACGCTTTTTGCATTTTTATCTGATAGTTCGACCGAATTTTTGATCGAATTAACCACTTGTTTCAAGCATTTGCCATCAATTTCGGGGAAAATTTTATGTATTCATGCAAGCATTTATTTAACAATTGACACTTGATACGACGTAATAAAACATAATATTTTCTCACGACGAATAGCATTATATCGAGTTGACGTTTTCACCCATATAGAGGAAAATGAGTCAAATTTACAACACCACACCAAACATACTCAATGTGTTCTTCCTTTAGTCCAAATGAGCTCCAATATATCTTATTGAAAATATGACGTTGATGTAAAACATTAACATTTTTTTCGAGAAAGATGCAAAAAGTGTCAATCTAGTATAACTTTTTTCAACATTCAAAAGGTGCCTACTTTTTAAGAACTTTTGGGGCATTTATATATTGTTGATAAACGTTCAAAATTTCATTCGTTTCGGTTAACGGGTTTCCGAAACATGACAATTCAAAAGATGGTTGCCTGATAAATAGTTATTATTATTATTATTATTATTAGCTTTAGGAGGCTTTAAGCCCCAGGCTGGTTCGCCTCGGTCTAATAAATAGTGTTTTACGAGAAAATTTGTAGCTTCGCGAAAGATTAACTAAGCGAGCTCAAATTTGTTCCGATGATGCACATATAATACGTTGACACACAGTCAAAATTTGAGAATTTTTGATGGACTTCATGGTAAGTTACAGCTTATTGAACTTTTTTGTGAGAGAGAAAAAAAAGTTGCCTATCCCAAACATTTTGGCCACCCCCTGTATAAGGCCTCCCACAAGGATTTTTCTATATAAATATTCAGTAATGCCTTCCGATAATTCTCTATGAATTTCTTCTAGGATTCCTACCAGAGAATCCTATAGAGGTCCATCTCAGGATTTCTCCTGCAGTTTCTCAGAATTCCCCCTCGAAGAATAATATAATTTAATTATTACTTAAAGAAATCTCGTGGAAAATCAATGAAAAAAACCCTTAGAAGAATAGGGTTTTTTCATTGATTTTCCACGAGATTTCTTTAAGTAATAATTAAATTAAATTATTCTTTAAAAATGTCTTGAATCTCTATCAGAGATTCCTCGCGGAATTCGTTCTTGTTTTCTTCTTTGGTTTCTCTCGGATTTATTTTCAGGGATTTCTTTCGGTATTTTACCGGGGCGCCTTCATTAATTTCTCCCGGGATTTTCCTGGTATTATTTCCGGTATTCCACTCATTGTTTTAGGTAACCTATTGGAATTCCTCCTGGATCCTTTCTGAATTCTCTTCTTCCAGGCTTTCTTTTAGGAATTTAATCCAGTATTCCTCTCAATATTATTTTAGTTATTCTATCAGCCAGGGATCTTTCAGGGATTTGTCCCATTCTTTTTTTTAACAGATTTCTACTGCGTTTTCTTTAGAAACTCCTTCTGAATATCCTCTCGGGATTCCTTCTGGGATTTCTCCTCGGGTTCCTTCATTGATGCCTCATTAATTCCTTCCAGAATTTCTACCGGATTACTTCTACGAGTTATTCCTGAGACTGCATAAGGGATTCCTCCAGGATTCTACCTGTTTTTTCAGGGTTATTCAGGGATTTCTTCCAGGCTTTCATTAGGAATTTCTTCCAGAATTCTTCCATTGATTACTCCTATATTTTTACGTGGTTTCTTACAGCGATTCATTCGAAGATTCAATTAGAGATTCTTTCCCTGTATTTCTTCCGGGATTTCTTCATTGATATCTCATATGATTCCTTTGGGGATTTCCCTGAGTTTTCGTAGATTTTTTTGAGCTGCCGTCAAGGTTTCCCAGTGAAATCTGTGTTTACCGATGGAATCAACAGAGCATGCCGTTAGTTTCTCTCGCTTTCAAGCAGTTTTCTGATATTTCGGTATAACTTTTTGGACTATCTCGGTAAAAACGTGTTGTATGCTGAAATACCAGTAAAATCTTGAGTTGTTCGTTTAATTCATCATTATTTTTTCTACGGAGCTCAATAGTCAATTTTAAGTGTGCATATTTTACGAAATATGGCGTTGTGTCACGAATTCAACAGATGCCTCTGGTTATCAGGTTTTCAACTTAGCGGATTTAAAATAATAGCTAAAATTGCAAATTCAGTCATCGTTGCGTCAGCTTCTCTGTGGTATAGTTGTCGTCGTCGCTCGTAAAAGAACAAATATTAGTAGACGCCACTTTTGCTAGCACTTGCTCTCACCTTTCCGGAGACGTCCTTTTTCTCGTTTGTATATGCTCACTCTAGCTCTAGCTCAGTCTATAGCCAGGTATTTATAAGTGTGCAAATTCCTCGAAAATCTCGACTGTCGGACGACTTGCGCCGCCCGTTGGCCAACAAGGACTGCGCTGCGGCACCAAGGATATGATGCGATTCATTTAATTTAATTTGTGTACCTACAATTCAGTTGAGGCTGTTTCGAATAGCTTTAACAGGCAAATGCATGGAATAGGGGTTACGTTAACCCTATCTTGTTGAGGATAATTGCGGTTGCAAGTGTAGCATAGATTCAAATGAAACGAGAAGTTCCATATTTAGAAATGTTAAAGTTTCCGTGTTGGGTCTCCTATTCAAGGATGGTCAAATCGGCTCGTTATCATTGCACACTGTGGCTAGGTACCAGACTTATTAATTTAAAACAAGTTTGCGAAAAAAAATGTAGCCCAAATTCACTGATTTGTTATATAGCCTTTGTGTACAGTGGTCTTGATCTGCCGTCATTCAGGTGTTGGTCAAAATTTATCTTCCACCTTTCAATTAGCATCTGATCGTAAAGATGCTCACTCATTTATCCCATCACATTTTGCCTATAGCAGCACGAAACGGCTACGTGTGCATTGAGTATTTGATATTTCCTTTATAAGAATGCGATTGTCCAACTATTTTAAATTAGTATAATTTCAGGCAAGTTTGCACTAACTTGAGATTTAAACATGCTATTTCCCAGCTTCAGCTTGTGCGTTTTTTGAATAGTCGTCCTATCGTGTTCTGCTACTTCAAACGAACTAAAGTTATAAAAACGGCTAAAACGAAACGGTAGAAGCAACACCAGTAGCAACGCAAAACTTCAAGCGTTCAGAGAGCCCTTTGCTAGAGACACATAAAACGTATGCTAATGCATGGACGGGGTCAGTAAAAACAGCACCCGCCAGCCAGCAGCAATGGCAACAGTCAGCATTTCTACCTTCCGTATCTGCTGTATCCAGCCGGGATATGTTTTGCACTGGATGGTATCCTTTAACTGGCCGCCGTCCACCCGGTGGGATCCAACAGGGCTATGACTGTGGCTTTTGTTCTGCTGCCATGGCGAGATGAGACCTTATCATTGGAGATCTTTAACCTCCCCGGTGAACGGTTTAACGGCATCATGGCTGCGGCTGCTATTTTGGCTTTTGTTTGTCTGTTGCTGAGCGACCGCTAGTTGTTTGTCATTCTAACTAGTCGGCGGCTATGTTCACATCCGCTGCAGACACCGGAGACTGGATAGAAAATGCCTATGGGGCTACAGATGACTGCTTGTTTGTCCTGGCTGGAATATGACAAGGCTTCGTGGGAGTATGACACGCCAAGTAAGAATCAGCTTCTGAATTTTCGAAGGCTCGCAGCTAACGAAATTTGCTTTGATTTGGATCTTGATCTAGCTATCTTGAACTCCTCACTGTAGTTTTATAAAGCTTTGTTTTATAAAGATTTCTACGTACAATTTGGATTTGTAACTCGGATTTTTAGAAATTATTAAAAAATATATATTTTTACAATCTATATTCTTGATTCTGTGTTCGTGCTTCTCGTATCCATTTTATATTGAACTAGCTGTACCCGGCAAACTTTGTCTTGCCTACTGCGTTTTTTGACGTTTTAAGTTTCTAGCCAAGACCAAATACTCGGTTCCCGGTATGGAAGATCGATTTTCAAAAACTATCATTTTTTCCATGTTTTTTTGCCTCATAAACCTTCCTTGGGTGAAAACTAACAGAACAAAACTAAGATGACCAAAATCGGACCTTCCGTTCACAAGTTATGCGCGGTCCCACGTATGCCACTGCATTTTTATATATATAGATAGATTTTGGTATGGCTCCTTCAAGGCTTCATATAAGCTCAGATAAGACTTCAATAATCAAGCTTTCATTAACAATCAAAGTAGGTTGTCATGTTGATATTCTCTCTGGTTAAAGTTATCTACAAATGGTATGGTTGGTACGATAGGATGACTCGATACCAAGGGGATTACTCTGTGGATTTTTTATGTGGTCTAGCATCGCTCGGTTGCAAATCCAAGCCTTGCGCCTACATGTATCTGACAATATGTAGTACGTATCCCATACGATGATTGGTTGGTGATCACGATGATGAGGGTGACATGATTGTGCTTATTTTTTGCGGTCACTCGGTGCAAATATTTTGGTTTGGTCACAGATAAATATCACTTTGACGGGGGTGGCTTGGCCTGAATTGGAAATTCAATAAAAATGACACCGACCGTACGTGTGGCTTTCGAACACTGAGTAGTTTGCAGAATTAAATGAACACAATCCAATTGACGATGGTGATTTTCAATTATCGAAAACACCGCACGGATATTCAATGCATGTTGCTAAACGACTGACGAGGTTGAGTATAAAAAAAATCGGATGATGAAACAGTCATAGGAAACCCTGTTTTAAATTTGATTACGTGGGGCAATCAGAGCAGCAATCCGGTAGAGAATGATTAATTCCCACCACCACCGCTACGATCGAAGCAATCAGTTTAATGAACAAAACTAGAACGATGCTCAAGCGAATGAATAAATTCATGAACGTCCGACGTGCATGCTGCAAATCATCGTGCTGCGTATACGTCAACTAGAAAGATGTTAAGTGACTTCGGTCGGTGTTGACTCTCGGAAGGCTTGCCACCATAAAGCACAGTGCAAACATGTTGAATTATTTATGCTCTTTGATTGCGCCGGCAGTAGTGTGGAAAATAGAATCTTTCGTAGTAGTCGAACATGCGTCCCAATCAACACGAGCTGAAGCAAGTGATTCAATGAAAGCTCAAACATGCACGGGCGGGCATTTATCAAGCTGTCAAATCGAGCAGAAAATATGTCCTAGTAGTTCGAGGTGCAACGTGCGTGATTGTTATCAAGCAAATGGTTTGGTAGTTTCACCTGCAATTTTCAACAGATTTGTTCATGCATGAAATGCATGCTATTGAAATAGAAATAAAAGAACTGTTTAGAATCGCCTTTCTCAAACTATGGGTCGCGACCCACCAGCCCCATAAGAAATACACGCGTCGATGTAGAAGTTTGAGAAAGGCTGGTTTAGAATGTTAAACAATGTCATCATTGGCAACAATGGCTTGATTGATATTGGCACCAGTGCTGAAAAATTCATTTCGTCATACCTAAATTCAATCACCTGCAGCTCATTTTAGAAGCTGAACCTGAGAATATGATATATGGAAAACTTGTGCGGCTCGACCAGTTCTGCAAGAAAGTCACGGAAAAACATCTATTTTTTGAATATTTAAGGTAAATGTCACGGACTACCTTTGAAAAATGCCAAATGATATTCACGGTGAATATCATTTGCATTTTTCGAAGGTGGTCCGTGACATTTACCTTAAATATTCGAAAAATATCATTTTTTCCGTGACTTTCTTGCAGAACTGGTCTAGCCGCACAAGTCTTCCATATATCATATTCTCAGGTTCAGCTTCTAAAATGAGCTGTAGGTGATTGAATTTAGATATGACAAAATGAATTTTTCAGCACTGATTGGCACAAAATGGGATGCCAAGGATTTTTACTTCATCAAGTTTAATTGAGACGTTTTGAAATATAGGTACTCTAAACAGCTCTAAACCTGGGGTTTTCAGATCACCGTGAAGTCTTGCAACTTGAATGAAAAAATAGAGTAACAACGTGCACTAACACTAACGGTGGAATCGCGTGCATGCGAGCGCCTCATCTTATTCTACCGAAAAAGCAAGAATAATTTCAAATCCCAAACTCAATCTAAATGGCGGCCTGGTTTCAGCGAGGACTACCCTAATGCAGATTCCCTCTGAATGGTATCAATTAACCGTACTATGGGAATCCTTACTGTACCTGCTATCTGCTAGGCATCAACACAGGATTCCTTCGAGATTCTCGCCTGACCTGGCACGAGTTTCGAGAAAAAGCATATACTATGAGGATTCGAGATCGCAGCAAGCCGTGCGCGTGGGTGGCTAATTTTAAACTTTCTGTTAAGCATTTTTCGTCTACGCTTTGTTTTGAATTCGTCGGCCATATTGTGAATATTATAGAGTTATAGAACTCAGTCAATTTTGAACTGATGGACCTGATTTTTGAGACACGATCAGATACGCACAGTATCTAGCCATGTTCAAAAATTTAAGTCAATCGGTTTGAAATTGACTGAGTTATAGCAGCAAGTGCCCAAAATAGGTGCTCCTGTTCAAATGATCCCAGACCCTATGAAACGTTTGTCAAAGTACTTGGTTTTCAATGTTTTCGTTTATTTCCATTTCATATTAGCTACACTGTGGTGCATAATTGATCGGACAAACGCCGATTTTCATACAATTTTTGAGCTCAATTTTTGACACGGAATTACTAATACCGTCAAGGTACCAGTAGCCGCTCGTGTTCCAATAGCCGCTCATCGTCAAGAAACTGCTGTTTATTGGCATTAATATGTGCAAACCTCTTCGTACAAATGTAATTCGGCACGCATATTTTGAACATCCGTGATAAAAACATTGTGTATTTGCAGGTGAACTTCATTTCTACGCTCGTGAGCGGCTATTGGAACACGAGCGGCTACTGGTACACTGAGGGTATATTGAACTTTATGTGTACGAAGTATAAAATGTTTTCATTCATAGGCCTGGGTGTGACAAGGCGTTGAAAAATGTGCAAAATTGATCGGATAGCGGTACCACTTTGATTTATACGCATGCCGCTGTAAAATTCAACAATTTAGCAGTTCCGTGTTAAAAATTGAGCTCAATCCATCAAAGCAAACCATAGTTACAGATCAATTATGCATCACAATCTAGATCACAATGTATATTAATGATTGGATTTCAGCACTTCGGTTGAGATAGCCCAGTATCGAGAGTACCGGAATCAAGGTTCAGTCAGTACCGGTATTTCGGTAAGGTACACCGGGGCAAGTTGAAACAGCGGGTTAACATGATGTTTTCCAATGATGGTGAACAGCTCGAATGCCATAACACATAGTTTTCGATTCAAACAATCTTTTGACGAAAGAAAAATTTCCAAATTGTATTTAAATCTATTTCAAAACTTCGCGTTTCATCTTGCCCCGGTGTACCTTTAACAGTAACTTTTTCAACTATTTAACTGTCATCTAAGAAATTCTACATGTTATAGTGCCAAGGACGTCTCAGCTCTAGATGATGCTTCACTTAGTGGACTCAAACAAGTAGTTACCGAAAAACTGTGAATTTCAAGGATCAAGGAAAACGTCTAGAAGAAACTCAAAAATTTCTTTACTTATGCCGTCGATTATAAATTTCTTCAACAGTGAAATAACCTTTTAGTTACAACACCTTTCAGGTCATTTTTCCGGCATCACGAAGAAAGCGTTTGAAAATTACATTAGCTTCAATGTTCTAAGTTTGCTACTTCCTAGCAGCTCGTCTTGCTACTCTGTACTTTGCCGATATCCGAATTCCGTCTCGTTGGTGTTGTACAGTGTGGGACAAAAAGTTAATACCAATCTTATTTATAATATTGTGAAGCTTTCTTAATGTTAGCTATTAATAAACGTACTGTGTAAAGTATTTCCTGTCAATTTTTTGTCTTTAAATTTTGCATTAAAATTGGTAATAGGATTAACAAAATGAATACATACATTAACAATTAATGATTAATTATATCAATTACCCTTGTAGAGCTTGAATTCACTAATGCACAGAGTTGAAAAAAATCTGGTTGAACTGAATGATCTAATAATCCAATTTCACCTCCGTCAGAGATACTTGAACTTGAACGAAGAAATACTAAATTGTATAGCGGAGATAATACCTAACTGTACCAACTAAGACACGTGCTTCCCTCTGATGGATGCTTGATTTCAATACCGGTCGCACGAAAGTGACTACAATGACCACGTGGTTTATGGACGGCGCCTAACTGTTCAACAGATTACTAAAATGCCGTGGTATGGTGTTTCGTATACATAATTTTGCTACGTTTTGATATCTTCCCCCTTCCTAGGGTTCTGGTCCGCAATACATAAATGGTCATAACTCCGAAACGGATCAACCGATCCGAACCATTTCCAAAAGTAAACAATGGGACCAGATTCCCCGTTGAATGAATCATCGGTTGTTAAAATCGTTTAACGTTTACTGTCATAACACATAAATTGTTGGTGGCAGTAGCTCCTCTCTGGAGCCACCGAAAGGTGGTGTCAGTACAATTTTCCAATTGACAACACGATTGGTTTAGTGGTCCTCTAGCGGTGGGACTAGATCAAATATTTACTGAATCCAGTCGAACTCTTGTCCACAGCTATTGCGATGATTAATCGACGATGATCAGGATGGCGAAACACACAGTCTTTTTACGGTACCGTTGCCAACCAACAGATTAGATGGAACGCGTTACTTTCGTACACCGATACTACTCACTCAGGGTAGGAGGTTCGAGAAGGAGAATAATTAAAATCGATGCGCCCAAATCGTGTGTGATAGTATTTAGGCCTTTCTAGACTCATGCCAAAGTGCTCTCATCCGGAACCTTAGCTTACCAGAGTGAGAAATAGATGCCTTTCACACTTGAATCTTGATCAAACTGGCCGTTTCTAGACTCATGCTAACGTTCTTGCATTAACTTGCCAGAGTGACAAAAAGTTCCATCGATCCAATGATTTTTGACTTCCACGATTCTAAGTATCATCACTTATAAGTGATATATATCCAACCAAATGACCAGAATTATTTGAGCTTCTGAGAATCTGAGATCCAAGTAGGCTTCGTCGCGAACGAATGTGTCTGTTTTCGCTTGTCGCGTTCATTTTCGTGCTCCTCATTTCCGCGGATTCGATGGTGATTTAGCTTACGCTACGCCACCCGGATTGCGTGTTTTCGACGTATGATAATTGTTACGTAAAAAGTGAGGTAACAAATACTGAGTGTGTGACTCGAAGTATCGAACAAGTGCAAATCTGTAAACATATTGTAATGTTTAGTCTAAAAACATGCCAACACCGACCGAAAAGTATTGAAAAATAAGTGTCAAGTGTCGCCGCAGCAAAACTTAGTTTAGTTTTCTACGTAAAATTAATATCCGCGTCGGGAAGCGCATTTTCACTTGTGCAATCATCGGCTGCGAAATGGTTCTACAATTTTCCAAGATTCTTCCAATGAATGGCTGTGTATGTATAGACTAGACTAGACTAGACATTTAGAATGCTATCGATCTGCTAGGCTACTGGTATGGTTTTCATCGTGCATCGCTTATTGTTTATTTTATCATGGTGCTTTAAGTCAGTCGAGTCATACTCAGCCGCATAGCTATTGGGTTTGTTACTCGAGCAGGTGAAAACAGCTGAAGAATGCCAAACTTAGGTATGGAAAACCGAAAACCTACAACTTGAATGAAATATTAATAAGCCCTGCATAAGAGGTGAAATACCTAAAATAATAAATGGTGTGTATTCTGTGCATAACGCGTGAATAATGATATCAGGTATGGCAATACCTACCTAAATAATAACACAGCGCAACATTTTTTTTGTCTCAAGAGCAAACTTATGTGTCTCTGAAGGATTTTGGGCCGCTGAATCCGAATCCGGGCTCAGATTTGCACCAACACGTCACAATTTTGAGCTATACCTCAATTTATAGGGCAAAATATGCGATTTTGGGCTTTTTTGACTGCAAGCCATTAAGCATGGAAATATTTTTTTTAAGCATTCAAAAGGTTAATTGGTCAATTAGCATCTAAATTAACGACTCATGCAAAATATTTCGTTTTACCTAATCAAATTTGATAGATTTAAGCATTTTATGTTAGTATGAAAACTTGCATGCAACTTTTGGAGGGTGACTTGTATGGGAAATATCGTACCTAACATAAATCGCTTAATACTATCAAATTCGATTTGGTAAAACGAAATATTTTGCATGAGTCGTTAATTTAGATGTTAATTGACTATTTAACCTTTTGGTTGCTTAAAAAAAATATGTCCATGCTTGATAACTTGCAGCCAAAAAAGCCCAAAATCGCATATTTTGGCCAATAAATTGAGGTGTAGCTTAAAATTGTGACGTGTTAGAGCAAATCTGAGCCCGGATTCGGATTCAGCGGCCCAAAATCTGTCAGAGACACATAAGTTTGTTATTGAGACAGACCAAAAGCTAATTTTTGTTACGCTGTGTAATCGGTGGTTCTTCCTTACAAATGGCGATTTTTCCATAATTGAATAATACCTTGAATAATACCTCAAGCAGCCCACAACACCAAACCAATAACTCGTTGAGATATTTTATCAATACCTACAAAATACCAAATAAGATATGTTCAACACCTGGGTAATTGACCAATACCTTGTTTTGGTATGATACCTGACTTTGTTATGCTGCAGCTATGTGTCAGTTATTCGTTCCTACTAGGGTATGCTGAAAACATTGTCGTTCTGCTTTCATAATCGTGGGCCCTATTTTATTGTGGTAGGTCATGATTGCTCTCATTTGTTTTGGATTTTATGATGTGGCTCGCTTAATGATATGTGTAGGACATGTGTAGGATATAGCCTTTTCATTACACCTAGTGTACGAGAAAGAGAAGAAAGTGAATACTGTGCGTAGTTTTTTGATCGATGGCGTTAGGTGCATGAGTTCTACCTTGAAGTCCAGTCTGTTTTCACTATGATGAAGAAAACTCACTAAAGCACTCATTGTTTCGCCCGACACTGTAAAATATGCTACTACTGCTACTCCTGCTCCTGCATCAAATTTGTGCAATGTAAGTGCTCGCCCATTCCGTCCCGGAGGGCTGAAAAGACAAAAGTTTAGAATTTATGAGTTATGATCTGCTACCGGATGGAACCTACTTTCCAAAAATGTGAAAGCTCGTGCCATATATAGATGCTCGAATAAAGCGCTAGTAGGAGTCAGCTCCACTGATGAAAAATTGAATACGTCGGTCAATCGCTCTGGGGGCCCGTCCATAAACTATACATACACTTTATTAGGGAGGATGGGTGGTTTGACTAGTGTGCTGGGTGGACAAAAGTCTACGAGGGGGGATAGGCTGAGATGGTAGTGGTTGGTGTAGGTAGTTCATGCACAGTCATTTATGACGGGTCTCTTCTGATGGCCGCCTGAAGTATTGAGGCGGCTGCTGTAGTGGCGTGAAAATGAATTACATTCAATATTGATGAGTAAACTCTATGTGTTCGTTCATCCGGCAAACACTGGCAATCGTTCTTGCCCCTCTCGATGTGCCATAAAATTTCACCGAATTAGCAGAATATGCATGCATAGGGTATTTTGGCCCACTTTGGGAATTTCATTACAGTTGTCATATTATCTCTACAAAATCTTGGAAAATTATTATTGGAACTTCCGATTAAACTTCGCCAAGATTTCCAATAGAGATTTGCCATTGATTTTGAGATTATATGATAAATGTAATAAAATTTCTAAGGTGGGCCAAAATACCTGCCCTGGGCCAAGATACGTCCACTACCCTATTACATTACAAGCTTTTTCTATCATAGGCTGATAGTAAACTTTTCTACCGTAAAGCCTATGTAACGTTCAATCAATTTAAAGTTTTATGATGCTATGTTTCGGATGAATATCAAACTGTTTAACGAAACAGGATCTCGACAATAAATCTGATGATATATGGTAGTCCTATTCAAACAATAACTAAATGCATCAAAATCAATACATATTAAATTTAACTGCTTATTAAATGCTGACAGGGAAATTCCTTTGCTGAAGGATATCGGCTGCAAAAACCACCAGATGAGACTCGGCAAGTGCAATTGTAAAAGTAAAAGGAGATTGATATCTGCGAACAATTCCGTTATTGGATTTACCGATTGGCGTAGACGTTGCTGTTAGCGGTACTCGAGAAATTCGAAATGATGAATAATTTTGCAGAAAAAAAATTGCTAGTAAGTCCCCTTTAATATCCCTTGAAACCGAGGTTGAGACGATATTTTTTTTTATCTTCAATTGAAATCATGATGTACAAAGTGGAAAATTATTGTTCCACTCTATACAGGTATTGTACATAACTGGCTTGAATCGCATTGCCAATAATGTTAACAATATTACCGAGTCAACCTGATAGTCAAGCAACAAAGCATGCCATGCAACGAACCGCGGAATACCTTTGGAGTAGACCAGCAACATCATTCATCTAGTATCGCATCCTTCTACACCGCCCCCTCCAAGCGGAGAAGTCATGGCCAACTATTTACCATGATAAAGTTCGGTAGGCGCCTACCTAGTTATGTTTGCTCACAACGGGACAATACAGAAAACACTTTTGGGAGTCAAAGTCGGAAGCAGTTTCCTCCGATACGAATTTCGTTTTTTTTTCGCCTCGGCCTTTGAAACAGGATCCACAACCATCATTTGGGAGGCACGAAAACAGGAAGCGAAGAGGACCGGAAGTAGAATAAAAATAAAGGCGGTTGTAAATATCATGAGGTAAAATATACGACCTGTTTGCATGCCGCCCAGTTGATGTAATTTATGAACTACGCGGTTGGTTGTGTACCAGCGAGGTACGGCGGAAACTAGCTTATTCCTTGTAATAACCGAAACTGGCGGGGAAGGTCGAATGGCGCTGACCTTTCCAATTCGGCGAATACTTTTTTTTTTCTGGGAACACTTTAACTTGATGGTAGCGAAATAGCTTCTGCAGAGCGAAATACAGTTCTCTTCGAAACGTTTTTTTTTTTTCAGTTTGGGAATTTCGTTTGCAGTGCAATTATGGAATCCAGCGGCGCACCGGGATGAGCCGAATCGCATGTGTCAACAGTAACAATATTTATTTGATTCTGTCCGGTGTGTGGGTAGGTTCATTTGGCAACGGATGATTTTATTTGGGAAGTCGAAAAATTGGATCCCATTTGTCATTCACTTTGGGGTCCCGAGAGAAACGAACGAACATCGTTCGTTATTGCACACATTTGCTCGTAGCTACTACGTATACAGAAGATATGTTGGTCTGGTTGATTGGTTGATTCTGGGTCGGACAGTACGGTTGTTATCCATCATGACAGTACAAATAACAGTGATGATGAAATGATTTACCTTTGGTGGGAAATCACTGGAAATGTGGAGTTATAGGGATGGTTTTGTCGTAATTTCAGGATAGCGAAGTTTGCTGAGCAATTTTGCAATCCATTTGACATTTATCCAAGTTCATCGCTCGTTTGAAGCAACGTTTACCTACTTTTTAGGCCTTTTTTGATTAGTAATTGTAATTGTAGTTTATTAATTGAACTAGCTGTCCCAGCAAACTTCGTCTTGCCAAGCTCGTGGTGGTTTGGCAGTTTTTGAGCTCATTTATGCACCGCACTCTAGATTGGTTTCATTTCAATCGTGTTGATTTTCTTCCCAACTCTTAAAAAATCAGCACTTTTTCAACTTTTTCAGTACATTTTCGTAACTTTTTCTACTTATAAACACAGCCACTATGAATACGAAACGAACTTTGCAAGAGCCATGCTAATCGGTTCATCCGTTCGTGAGTTTTGTTGCCTCAAGGAAACTTCAAACTCATTTTTATATATAGACTAGCTGTCCCGGCAAACGTTGTTTTGCCATTTTTGATTGTGGTGGTTTGACAACTGTTTGCAGCACGGCACACTTGATCGGTTTTATTACGATCGTGTTAATTTTCCTCCGAATTCATGGCAATTCGGTAGTTTCCATTTTCTTTACAATTTTAGGTTATTTTCGTAACTTTTTGTACATATAAACACTGCCACCACGAATACGAATCGAACCGTGCAAGACTCATGCTGATCGATCCACCCGTTCTTGAGTTTTGTTGCCTCAAAGGAACTTCAAACTCATTTTTATATATATAGATAGATAGATAGATTTTATTTTATTTGGAACATCTCAATTAACAAGATCTGAATTACTCGTCGGCATCAAGTATCAGTAGGTCGGCTCCAGAGGCACGTTCTCCTCCATTTGGGAAATTTGTGCCTCGTCGGCATATCCCAGAAGGAAAATATTTATGCATTGGATGCAAACGAAAATCTCTATACTTAGCGTAATATCCCATTTGAGACATAGCCTGCTTTTCAGATCAGTGTAAGAACTTCCACAGTTTGTTATCAAGTGAAAAAAAAAATCTTTCCCAAATGACTTCTGAAGGAGAACACTACGAAAACCGTAATGGCAAACGCCGTATGAAGGAGGGGTCCAGGAGCTGCAAACATTTGCGTAGCTAGGATTTTTTCTGGAGGGGGGCCAGGGGGACCTGACTTGAGATGACCTTTAAGTGGCATGGGCGCCCGATATGTGAATATGCAAATCGGAATTGCAGTTTTGAGGTTTTAAAAATGACTGTTTTAGATTTTTAGTTCCTAGTTTCGTAAACAATATGAGTATGAGCTGCTCCCATAGCTTGCTGCAAGTGACACCATCATTGATTCCTCCAGAGATTCCTTGAAGAATTCATCTAGGAGTTATACCAGACATTTCTTCGGGGATTTGTACTGGAATATCTGTAGAGGTTCCTCCAGTGATTGTTCGAGTGTTTCTTTTCCGAGGTTTTCTTCAGGAATTTATCCAGAGATCTTTTGCAGGTATTACTTCAGAGTTTTGTCAGGTACAGTGACCCCACACCGATGAATCACCTTAATTTTGTACACTATTTATGAATCACCATGTTGATCAAAGGAGTGATCCATAAACTGTGGTCATTTTTGCCGATTCATAAATTGTGGGGTCACTGTATAT
This sequence comes from Aedes albopictus, assembly GCF_035046485.1. Lineage (NCBI taxonomy): Eukaryota > Metazoa > Arthropoda > Insecta > Diptera > Culicidae > Aedes > Aedes albopictus. Next base: position 1,263,155 of record NC_085138.1, on the reverse strand, counting down.
CTCCATATATTCCTTGCAGAATTCCGCTAGAGATTGCTCCAATAATTCCATATGGAATCATTCGAAGTATTTCTGAAGGCATATCTTCCAGAAATTCTTTCAGAAAATTTTACTAGAGATTATTCAAAAAATTAACCCAGGAATTGCTTAAAAAATGTGTACAAAAAATCCTTTAGGGGACCATTCCTTCAATAATTCGTCCACAAATTACTGCAGGCATAGATTTCTTCAACTTTTTATCCAGGAATAGGGGAAATTACCTATTCTCGGCCGTTTTGTTCTCTTCGTCTTTGGGGTTTTTTTGAAACCTTTTGAACCCAGGGTTGGTCTCACATCCTTCCCAACTAAGCTGAATTATATGGCCAAGTCTCAGTCAATTTGGCTAACAAAAACCCCCCATGACGAAGAGAACAAACCTGCCGATAATACCCATTGTCACCCTATGTAGAAATCAGAAATTCTTCCAGGAATTCCAGGAGATTCCCTAAGAAATTCCTTATGGGATTGCTTCCGGGATTCCTCAAGGGATTTCTTCAGAAATTCCTCCAAGAGTTCCTCATGGGATTCACCTGGAAATTCCTTCGGTGAGTCTTTCAGGAACAACTTCAGGGATTATTAAAAAATGTCTTTTCTGGGGTGCCTTCAGAAATTCCTCTTGGAATTCTTTCTGAAACTCCTCCAGGAATTAATCCAAGATTTTCTCTAGGATCTGTTTGGAGACTCCCTCAGGAATTCCTCTTGGGATTGCTTCCGAGATTCCTCTTCGGATTTCCTTAGGAACTCCTCCAGGTATTCATTCTGGAAATGCTACAGGGATTCCTCCAAGAGTTATCAGATTTCAGATTTCCTCATGAATTTTAGCGATTTATTTGGTACTTCCTTCGGAGATTTCTTCAGAAAATCCTCCTGGAATTTTCTCAGGAACTGCTCCTTGCCAGGAATATTTTCTGGGATTGCTCCAAGAATTCCTCAAGAAATGCGTCCAGAAATTCCTCCTGAAATTTTGTCAGCATTCCTCTGGGAATTCCTGCAGAGATTTCTCTAACAATTTCTACAGGGATTCATCCAGGAAATCTTCTAGGAATTCCTCTAGAGATTCCTCCTGGGATTCATCTAGTTATTCTCTAGAGATACTTCAAACAATTCCTTTAGAGATTCCCTCCAGAGATTCCTCCAGGAACTCCTCCAGGGATGTCTTCAAAAATTCCTCATTCCTTCCGGAATTCCTCCTGAAAGCGCTCCAATGATTCTTCAAGGAAATACTCCAGAAATTCGTCCAGGGATTTTCTCTAGGAATTCTTCATGAAATTTGTGCAGAGATTCTTCCAGGAATTCCTACAAGCATGTCTCCAGGAAGTTTATCCAGGCATTTCATTAGGAATTTCTCTAGGGAATCCTCTAGGGATTGCTCTATGATTTCCTTTAGGAATACTTCCAAGCATTCTTCCAAGAGTTCCTCCAGGGATTCCTCCCGGCATTCTTCCAAAATTTCTTTCAGGGACTCCTCCAGGGATACCTTCAAGAATTCCACCAGAAATTACTATAGCAATTTCTCCAGGAAATTCTCCAGGGATCCCTTCAGAAATTCTCCAGGAATTCCTCCCCGAATTTATCCAGGAATCCCTCAAGGCATTTCTCCAGGAGTTCTTCCTTAAGTTCTGCCAGGAGTTTCTCCTGGCATTCCTCCAGAATTTCATCCATGCATTTCTCCTGGGACTCCTCCAGGAATTCCACCAAGATTTTCCCCAGAAATTACCCCAGGTATTTTCTCAGGAATTCCTACATGAATTGATACAGATACAATCCGTTCGGAAAGTCATACAGTAATTCCTCCAAGAATTTCTCCAGATAACCCTCCAGGGATTCCTTCAGAAATAATTTTAGGGCTTCCTCCGAGAATTGTTCCAGGATTTTCTCCAGAGATTCCTCCGGCAATTCCACAAGGAATTCCTTCAGTTGTCTACCAGGAATTCTTCTAAGGATTCTTCCGGAGATTCCTCCAAGAATTCTTTCAATAATTCCTCCAGTAGGGTAAATCACCAATTGTTGCACACCTTGAAATTCGCCAATTGTTGCACACTCCATGCTTTTCTTATGGGGTGTGCAACAATTGGCGAGTTTTTAAAAGGTGTACATTAATTGGGTAAATCGTCTAATTCATCCAGAAATTTCTCTAGGAATTCCTCTAGGAATTTCTTTACAATTTTCCCCAGGGATTCCTCTCAGAATTCGTCTAGAGATTACTCCAGGAAGTTTTCCAGGGATAGTTTCACGGAATTTTCCCAATAATTCGTCTAGGGATTTCTCCCGAAGGTCCTCCAGGCATTCCTCCATAGGTTCCTCCAGAAATTACTTGAGGAAATCCTCCAGGGATTTTTCCAAGAATTTCTCCAGAATTTTCTCTAAGGAATTGTTCGAAAGGCTTCTTCAAAAATTTCTCCAGGGATTCTTCCCAGAATTCTTCTAGGGAATCCTCCAGGGATTCCTTTAGGACTTCATCTAGGAAGTCTAGGGATTTCTCTAGGAATACATCTAGGGATTGCTCCGGGAATTCTTTCAGATGTCCATCCCAGAATTCCTCTTAGAAATTCCTCCAGAGATTGCTCCAAAAATTCCTCTATCAATTTTTGCAGGAATTCCTCCAGGTACACTAGGGATTGCTCCGGGAGTTCTTTCAGGGATTGCACCTGGAATTCGTATAGTGATTCCTTCAGAAAATCCTCTCGGAATCTTTTCAAAAATTTATTCAAGTGTTCAGTCAGAAATTTCTGATATCCGTCCACCATCTTTTTCAGGGATTCACCCAAAAAAAAAATTCAGGATTAACTGATGATTTTTTTTTGAATTACTTGTGAGATTCCTAGACGAAATTCGTCCTAAGATTCATTCAGGAATATGCTTTGTGATTTTTTACAGTCGCTGTGACTCACTTTAACCATATAAGTACTTATATGCTAGAATCGCTTTCAGAGCTTTCTCTACGAAATCCTTTAGGAATTCATCCAAGGTTTGCTCCTGGAATTTCTCTAGCATATGCACCACGAATTCCTCCAGAAATTCCTAAAGGCATTTATTGTTGAATACATTCCAGCTTTTCGTATAGGAAAATTCTTCCAATGATCCTTCCGGGAATACGTCAATTAACATATCTATAAGATTGTGTTCTAAGATGAGTATATGCAGTATAGGAGTACAATGTACATATATAAACTGTTTTTCAGAAAATTCCGGCAAGGATGTAATCGGAACGATACAACTGAAGGTTTATTCTTGGAGGAAAAGAGATCCAGGATTAACAGGACGGACACAATCGGTGAAGTACTGGAATTCAAGTAATGAGCTGATTTTTTGTATGGTGAGAAGGTCCGTTCTCCGTTTCTGCAATGAAATGGTTCAAAAAGCGTTGGTATTATGTTTCCTTGCCTAATTTAATGCTGTTTGAACAAAACTTTGAGTAACAACATGGTTACTCAAAGTTTTGTTCAAACATCATTTAATTAGGCCAGGAATCATAACGCCCATGTTGTTTAAACCATTTCAAACCAAGAAACGGAGAACTGACCTTCTCACCATACAAAAATTCAGCTCCAACATGGAAGCATTACTTCGACATGGAAGACATTCCTAGATATTTTCAAAAAATCTTCGTACGGGTTTCCATTTTGTTCTACTGGAGAAAATTTGGAAGGAAATCATGAAAAAAATTCTGGATTAGTCCAAAAAAGTTCGGAATATCCAAAAGAGTTCAGCTATAATTTGTTATGATAGTTTTGTGGATATGAACAAAAAAATATAAGCTCCAGAAGAACCAATGCACAAGTAAAGAAAAATCCATAATCTTCCAGAAATTGGCCACCTGATTTGTGCAGAAAAGTCGAGAAGAGTGACGTAATGCGTTTCAAATATGTCATTATTTTTATTTCATTGTGTTACGTTTAATTACGTTCTAGCTTGAGTTCTAGCTAACGTATACAAATTACCTTTTGTAATTTGTATACGTTTGCTAGAACTCAAGCTAGAACCGTTCGAATCCCCTCCCCACCCCAATTAACAAAAAAGCAGGCTTCGTCCTTGTCTTCTTTATCCTTGTGGCGTAACGTCGAAACTAGGATAACGACTAGAAATCAGCTTACAGTTTAATTTGAACTTTTAAAGATATTATAACTTCCTCAATGACCATTTCAATTTGTGTATTGCTTGATAGACGCGCAAATACTCGATGCCCAAGAAAGTCAAGGAAATTTATAGTGATCAATTGGAAATCACCTTCAGCATAGTTTTCATGAATACACTCGCATTTACGCTTCAGCTATATGGACCCATCCCAAGTAACAATTCCATTGCTGAATAATTTTGTTTGATTTTTATCAGGGTTTTATTACAGCAATAATTTAAACTCACAGTTTTATGACTACTTTTATGAAAACAATTGATGAAATGTTTTATAGTATACTTGAAGATATCCATAAAGCCAGATTTTAAGAGTAAACAAAACTCTCCGATATGTAAACCTTTTGGCATTCATTATTACCGCAATAAAACTGTTCAAACACTCAACAGATGGCGATCCGTTCGATTAGTAACGACATCTGTTGGTGGAAAAGCAGAAACTAGGTTTATTGCGGTCATCATAAAAGTAAACTTGCTTTCGTTTTATTTTCGCAAATTATGGTCGTCGCCATGTTGGAGAATTCGCTGACGTGAATGGGAAATAGTTAATTTTGCTCAAATAAGCAATGAATTGATAGCTTTCCGCCATTTACATAACTAGCTCTCATGAATAAACTCTCTCAGCTGAGTCTTCTTGTGATCCAAGATAGTTTAACTAAATTAACAAATTGATTTATTTCATTCCATGATAAAAATATTCATCATTTTCGAAGCGCAATTATTTTATGTTTCTGCAACCCCAATATTCACGGTAAAATTGAATGCGCATAAGCCTACCAACACAATAACTACTGAAATATCACTTTGAAATGATCGCTTTCTGCTTACGAATGATTTATCCTCCTGAACTTTACGTGCCATCGAAGAAGCTTCTCTGCATCTTGAACTGCCATAGTTTTTGTTAAAAAAAACAACAACAATCATCATAACCTCTTTTCGGGACTTAAAAACAGTTTTATTGCTACTCTTAATGTGGTTTGCAAAACTTCTCCGAGAGTGGTCCACTTAGCCGGAAGATGCTCTTAAAGAGGCTATCAAGAGGTTTTGATGTATAAATCAGTTTGATTGCATGTTTTATAAAATTAGTCATTAAGATGTCTTATAGAGCCGAACAAAACTTAAAATGTTACTTGGGATTCTTATTATGTGACATATATTTTCTCTAGGGGTTCAAAAACTTGGAGAAGATGGGCGTGGTCGGCAATGGAAATTTTTATGTCTTTTTTACTGCAACCTCCAATTGGATAGCTGTAATAGCACAAATAGCATGCCGTGAGCAGTTAGAATAGGAGTATTAAAGTTTTAACATGGCAACTTCCAGTATGCAATCTACGAATTACTCCGTTACCACCCAACGCATCGTACCTGTACAAACAGTTGCGGTTCAATTTTTATGACCCAATTTTAACGCTCTCTGAAAGATTTGATAAAAGCATGCTTGGAACTTTGATAGTGTGTACAACAGTTTGTGCCTGGGTATGTGCGATGTTTTAGATTCTAAGTCTAAAAAAACTTAAGCTTTTAATCTAGGCATTCAATGGTAATCAAAGTAGTTTTATCATAATTCGTATTTTTATAATAAAAAGATAAACTAGGCTCCTGTTCATGCGTGTTAAGAATCCATTAAGCATTATTGCAAGGGCTTTTTTTCGGCAAATTTTCATCAGGACGACTCTACTGTGCAAAGTGGAAGTGTTGCATGTGGTAGAAAAAAACTGTATTTATTAGCATAAACTTTTTCTTATCGTCCCGGTTGAAAGTTGCGCGATATTTACATACCGACATACCACTAGTAGGTGCAATCCCGTAGTGAAGCAACAACAACAAAGTAACAACAACTAGAGCTAGAGAGAGAGTTATACAGTTTGGTGCGGCAGCGACGAGGACTCAGTTAATTCAACTTTTTTTTCTCGTGCCACTGTGAAGATGCTTCCTAGGCAAATATAAAATACGGAAAGGTTGCGGCAGAGTTGGGGCAAGTTCAGCACTTGTGTGTATTATTTGCAAGAAAAAAAGAAGGCGTAAGAACTCGGGAAAAATGAAAGCCCCAATGGCGGTAAATTTATTTACAACCATTACCTTCGCGTTCCTTCTTGAACTCTCAAGGATTCCGGCGCATTTTTTTTGTTGTGTTTTCATCGCCAACAGCTCCCAGGAAGCAGTTAAGTATATTTAAAATGCAGTTTATTAAATTCAGTTTAGCGATTCTGGTACTGTTTATGGTGTTGTTTGGGTTCGCCTTCTCGTTGTAGCCCTTGTTGGGTGTTGTTTGAGCAAAAGTAGGATAATTTACGAGGGGCTTTAGTGCGATGCTGACAAATGTTGCACAAATGTAGGATTAAAGTCACATTCTGGTAGAATTATTAGAGTGCAATTGAATTTACGGGATGCGTGCGTATAAATTTTGTACTGAAGAAATTAAAAATTTGGAACTGTTCGAATATGCACAATAGAAGTTCCCTAGCACTTACACACTGAAGATGTGTGTTAGTCCCAAGCAGTTATTTCCTCCTTAGCGTTTATTTATCGTTTTGAAGAATATGGAAACAATTTTTCCATAATTAATTCCAGGGTATATCTAATGGTTCCATGAACTTTATCACAATACGGGAAATTTCCACGCCCAAACTTGCGCACAAAGGTAGCACATAATTAGTTTACTTTCGATCCACCCAACGTTTATGCAGAGTGAAGAAACACGTGCGCGAATTCTCCAATTGGTGAACGACGCTGGAACCAATAAGGCCATGCTCCGCGTTGTCTGGAAGCAGTAGACCAGTTGTTTCGCCATTTGTGCCTTGGTGGCATTTTAATGACTGGGTTAATTTGAGACAATCTTTCTTGGAAATAGCTTATCGCCATTTGAGTTGAGGTGGCTGCTAAAAGGGTTACAAACTAACAAGGAAATTAGCTCGGTTATTTTAATTGTTTTTGTTTTCTTGTGGGTGGAAGAATTAGGTCATTCCACAGTTTTTTTTTTTAATATTTCTATTAGAGTGAATTGGTGTGCAGTAGGGTGGCCCACAACTATATGAAAAACAAAAATTTTGAAAAATGCCAAGTCTTATCTCCTTGTTTTGGACTCCCAGAAGCTACGTTCAAAACTTGAGCAAAGTCGATTAAGCCTAAGGGGGCGCTCAAACTGCTTGAAGTTTGTATGGGAAAACGTGCTCAAATGTACACTCCCGATCAAAAGTTTGGGGTCACCCCCTCAAAAACCTGTCATTTTTTTAGGCCCATATCTTCGCCAATTTGCGTCCGATTTCAAAACCCTAGATCTCTTCAAAAGATAATAAGTCAAACTTTGAACATGATTTAAAAGAAACTTTTTCAAAAAACTTTGTATGTAAACTTAAGGTGAATATATGACGAAGCCGCACCTCGAATTTTCAAGAGCAAAAATCTAAAGTACCGAATGTCGGTTTGCGCTGAAAAGTTGATCGATTGGTCATCACCAGCGGGTAACCAATCGATCAACTTTTCAACTCAAACCGACATACGGTTCTTCAGATTTGTGCTCTTGAAAATTCGAAGTGTGGCTTCGTCATATATTCACCTTAACCCAAAGTTGCCAAATTTTCGAAAAAATAAATATAAACTTACGGCAGTGTCGCTGGAAATTGGGTCGACCAAATATTAAGATGAGAGCGGTAATATGACCCATTTTCTATTAGCTTTCAACTGCTTTTTACAGAACTTAGCTAAAAAATCTAGAAAAAAAAGTTATTAAGTAAATTAATCCTTGATGTCATCGACCAAAAGTTTGGGGTCACCCCTCAAAATGATGTATCGGCCAAAAGTTTGGGGTCACTATCGTAAAACATGGAAAAGTGATTTGTTGATATCTTTGTCATCTTTCATTCAATTTTAATTCCTCTTGGCTTATTTGAAACAAAATGAATGATACTTAGTGCATAGACATTGAATCACACATATTTGTTGAAATTTACATACTAAAACTTAACGTAAAGTTGCCTCATTTTTTGAAGTGTGGTGAAATGTGTTAACTTTACATAACATTTTTGTATACAAAAATCGTTAAATACGTTAAGTTGAAGACATCAAAGGTAAATTTGGTTAATTATCTTTGAAATGAGCCAAAAAGAATTAAAATTGAACTATAGATGACGAAGATATCACCAAATCACTTTTCCATGTTTTACGAAAGTGACCCCAAACTTTTGGCTGATACATCATATTGAGGGGTGACCCCAAACTTTTGGTCGATGACATGAAGAGTTAATTTACTTAATAACTTTTTTTCTAGATTTTTTAGCTAAGTTCTGTAAAAAGCAGTTGAAAGCTAATAGAAAATGGGTCATATTACCGCTCTCATCTTAAAATTTGGTCGACCCAATTTCCAGCGACACTGCCGTAAGTTTATATTCATTTTTTCGAAAATTTGGCAACTTTGGGTTAAGTTTACATACAATTTTTTTTTTGAAAAAGTTTCTTTTAAACCATGTTCAGTTTCTTTGACTTATTATCTTTTGAATGAAACCTAGGGTTTTGAAATCGGACGCAAATTGGTGGAGATATGGGCCTAAAAAATGACATGTTTTTGAGGGGGTGACCCCAAACTTTTGATCGGGAGTGTATGCAGAAATCTCAAGTTTTCCATTTTTGCCGCTAGGTGGCGATGTAAGCGTTTAATGATGAAACCCTTTAGTATTATTGTAGGTGACCATATCGTCCCCTTAATGCTAGAACTAGGTAACTGGTTTGGCGAAATCGCGAGTAATTTGTTTATATCTGAACGTACACCAAAATTAACAAAAGTTTGTCGATTGAAACAACAAAAGCACATAATGATTTTTCTTTTAAGACCAACAAAGAGTTTGTTTTACAGCAGGATAAGTTTTATCAGCCATTTTAACCCGTATTTTCCAAAACGAGTTACCTAGTTCTAGCATTAAGGAGCGATATAGGGTAACGATTGAATTTTGGACCCCTAGAGGACATTAGTGTGAATTTTAGTCAAAAGCAAACAGATTCAGAGGGTATTTACACATAATGATAATGTTAGTATGTTCGTAAAAGACTCCACTGTCCGTTAAAAATACCAACAAGGTCATTTCTGACTGAAAATTTGATAAAAATAGCTGATTTTTTAAGCATCAGTTTTCATTGTTTTGGAAACCCCAATATATTTTGGACCTTCTTCAGTACAGTGATAGACATTCGTTTAGCCGAGGCTGAAAAAATCAAAAAAAGTGCGAGGAAACTCATACAAAAGATTTTATGATAAAACTTTTTTATCGTAGTGATAGTATATCTAGTACTGTTTTATAAAAATGTGGTACATCACACTTACATATACACTGAAACAAAAACGAGGGTAAAAACCCTTCAAATGTCATATTTTGCCTAGACATTCGTTTAGCCGAATTGTACAATTTTTAGAATTCCATAATAAAATAGTATCAAATTTCGAAAAATATCAAACAAAGTAATTTTGTATGGTGATCTGCATTATTGATCGACTTGTAAATCATGAATTAGATCGTTTTTGGAAGTGTTGCCATATTAATTTTGCATGCATCTCATATAAATATGTCATAATATTTTAAATATTTCTCAATTGAGATTTGATGTAGTTATTTTTATCGGAAGTGTTTCAAAAGAATCTAATGAAAGTTGTAAGTATTGGGTAGTCAGTCGGGAGTACTACAGAGACTCCCCGACTCAATGGCCTCAGGGTCGGCACGTTCACTACACGTTACTCGCGGGCAGGTAGTTCTCACATAAAATGGAGGAAAACCACAGCACATTTACACGTTACAACAGTTTATTGTACTACAACTTTCTTGGCTTATTCCTGGCACTCTCACTCCCACTTTCTTACAAACTATCTGACCTTTTCTATTGCGGGGCCCCTTCTCATTCTGCTCTACCACCTCTCCTTCCTCGTCTCCAACGGTGACTCGCGTGCGGGCGTGGATCCTCGGCTCGCTCTCCACGGTTTCCGGGGGTGGCTTGGGACTCGCGCTTTCACTACTCGTCCGCGTCCTACCGATATTGTAACGGATCGGTCTTCGGCTTTTGCCGGAATGGCTCACGGACTCACGGGCTTCGTAGGGCGCTGCACGGGGTTTTAAACCAAAAAAAACGGCGGGGTTCTGGGATGGGGGAATTTGTTACTATTCAGGCCTATATCGAAGGATATTGCTGTTACCTGATGTCCTCTTCGCCTCCTTTCCACCTCTTCACACTCCTTCTGTAACTTTTCACTTTTCAAGCTATCGCTTCTAATATCACCAACTTTTACAGTTCCAAACGTTCTCAACTTTTGAACTATCCTGATCGTGTGAAGAATTAGCAATAAGTTAAAATTCACAAATACAAAGAAATTAAAAAAAACTATCCTGATCAACGGACTTCAGATAAGTAAGCCTGAAACATGGAGTCATCGACCGCTTCGAGGTTCATGACCTCGTACCTCGGTCATCGCCCCTAATCCCATTTTCAAAATCCTTAATGGCCTCGCTACGCCACCCCTCATGGCCGCTCCGTAGATGGTAACCGTCCCTCTAGTGGTGGGTTGTTGAACTACAGTGGGTGGATATTCACGCTCAGGGTGGTGGAGCTTATTCCTAACTACATCTATCGCTGTCGGGAGTTTAGCTGGGAAAAACCCTACACTTAACACGAGTACTACCTGCTATATTGAAACATTCACGGTTTACACAAAATCACACAAAATTCTCGGTAGTACATACGACACGAATTATACAACACTTACAAAGTTTTATGACCAAAGCAGGTTGAAATTTTGCGAAAAACAACGTTTTTAACAGACAAAAATAACACAAACCATCAAAAAATCACGTATTGTTTTGATGAAATATGATGGTTTCACTTGCATAAATCACAGCGTTTACTACTATTACGTCTTCTTATAGCTCCCAATATCTTCTAGACTGTATTCTGGCTGAAATAACATACATTGGACGGCTCATATTTCGAGAAATGGCACCGAAAGTATTCAAATTTCAAGCATGAACTACTTGTTTCATAATTTAGACATTCTTTTCAAATAAATCATGTTAAAAATGAATGTGGTTCACAGCTAAGACTCATTTATAATATACTTCTTCAGATTGAATGAAATAAGCCAATTATTTAACCAAATCTTGCATGTTTGTATGAGCATCTGCTTTTGAATAAACAGGGTACACAAAATCTGACACTTCTTGCAGTTCTTTCTCTTTGCAGTCTTCTAACTCATTTAGTAATGGTAGTATCAAACAGGTATACTCCACAGGCAATTAGGGCACGTATTTATTTCAATGCAGAACTATTTATTTTAGCTTCTATCAATCCCATTTTAAAGTTTAACCAACCAAAAACCAATATACTTATTTTTTTCATTACATTTTATGCAATAGTTTGAACATTTCTGACAATAATTCTGTGCCATATTTTCAAAACTGCTAATCCAGCTTACGTTTGAGTGTTTACAGAAATCAGTGTTCTTAAATAAATCTGTTTATCGTCGCTTCTCCTTATCGGGACATTTTTTTATAATATTTCTCTGGATTTCACAAATAAATAAACTTTCAAGGGCAAATATCTTGCTAACTCGTCATAAACTAAATGCCTTGGAGTATATTCTCGAAATATACTCACGAAATTGCAAAAAATCTATTGAAAACCAATTTTTCATTTACCTCGGCTAAACGAATGTCTAGGCAAAAAATGAAATTTGAAGGGTTTTTACCCTCGGTTTTGTTTCAGTGTATATGTAAGTTTAATGTATCACATTTTTATAAAACAGTACTAGATATACTATTACTACGATAAAAAAGTTTTATCATAAAATCTTTTGTATGAGTTTCCTGACACTTTTTTTGTTCTCGGCTAAACGTATGTCTATCACTGTATATATTTTGGACACCCGGTGTTCAAACTCGTTTGAAACTATTTTGGACGAATTTGCTGCTTGAATATGCTGGATCACATCCTAATTACTTGACAGACAAAGCCTGATCAAACAAACTTTGCGAATTTGATGCGCTAGAATGATAAACGTTTTTGTTTACATCTGCAAGTTTCCACAGCACCGCAATCTCTTTTTGTAAACATGATGCGACACTCGCGTGGATGACGAGATTGGCAAAAAATAATTTCAAGGTAAATAAGGATATTTCCAGTGAGGAAATGATTGCTGCCCGTGCAGAACAATCTTATTTAGCGAATGATTCTAAAAATTACCTCATCTCATCAATAAACCTGTGTAAGTTGTGATAATACGACCCAGGGGGTCCAAAATATATGGGGGTCCAAATTATATTGGTTACCATACCAAATAACTTTGCCGAAGACCGCAAAGTGATCTGATGCCTGTGGGAAAAGTTTGGTGTGGGTCACCCTAGTGTGCAGTCTTATTGCTTTTGATTCATAAAACTATCTTAACACCATACTCTCATATGCCAAACATTCCTAAACATATTTCCTAGGTATACGTGTTTTCGTTCTCCAAATCAAGTCAGAGTTCAAATCAAATATGTTAAATCCAAATCAAAGTTGGAAACACAACCACATACGACATCGTGTACGATAAACCTACCATTACTGCGATTGAAACTTATAAAAACATCTGAGGATCCAGAAACCCTGAAATTTTTCACCATTCATTTTTTATTTGTATAAAGATCATTCCCGGTCATTCAACCCCATCTGAAAAAAAAATTCGTTGCATTTAAAACCAGAAAGTCCCATCTACAACAAAATATAACAAAACCATCTCAAAACTTGTCTTCTTAATTAGGATCCTTTTGACGGGGACACGACCATCATCGTGTAATTCCGCGAGCTATACAAAGCTGCTGCATACAGCAGCGGTGATTGTCATATTCGTAAGCTGCGCATCATGTAACATGCTCAGAAAAAAATGCAGTATACCATTCCCCATGTTCCTTCACCGACCGGGATTCACCTTGTCGGTGTTGTCAGTGTTGTGCTCGTCTTTTCAGCAGAAAACCCCATCTGAACGTGTCGCTCGAAGCAAGCCGTGAGTCGTTCAACGGAGGACTCAAACTTATCAAAAGTGGTTTCAACGCTTGCTTTTTTTTTTCCTGTTACAATTGCCATTCATTCTGTTGCGTCGTAGGTACATCGTACACACCTACATGGCCACCTTTGATAGAATACAGCAACCGCACAGTTGGTAGATTGAGAAGCGAAGCGGTACATCAGCGGGAAGATTATAACACTGTGAAGCATTTCTACTTGAGTTCGCCAGCACCAGCCAGCCCTGCAGTTCAACGCCTCCTCCTCGGTTTAATTACATTCTGATGGAATACAAAACTTTTCAAGTGAATAATGCACCAGTTTCGATGCAGTTTTGAGTTCATCATCTGGCAGCCAGCGTACAAAATAGACCAAATTGCTATGCAGCAGCGCGCAGTAGTCCAGCAAACTTTTGTTCGGTAATAATTATTCAAGCACATTGTATACTCCTCTTGACCTGTTCAATGAAGGAAGAGCGAAACGAAGCGGAAACAGTAATCCACAAAATGCCGTACGCGTTGCATCAGATGAAACATACAAATTTGCATACTTTTGGTGCTGATGTAACTTTTGAGATGTACATCAATGTTCGTTTTGTTTTAGCTTGATAGGGTGCATCGATTTGTAGTAAATTATGTACTGTCTGTATCCGGGCAAAAAAGTCTGTAACAAAAACAAAAGAAGATCCTAATTTGCAATTAAGATTCAAAAAATGACAAAATTTTCGAGACCAACATGTGAAACGGGCGTATCGACCATTTAGACATTCTACTTCTCCCGCTCGTCTTGGGTGCATTGCAAATTATTTATAATTTTTTTACCAGTAACAGGTAGGGCTGACTCCCCTCTAGCTGTTAACAGGGTTAAAATTACATAAACAAATCGTAATACACCTAAGGGAGACGAGAGAAGCTAGCGTTTGCAATGGTTGACTCACCATTTTAACATGTTGCTCTAGAGATATTTATTGGGAATAAGACCTAGGGAGCCCATATAGACAGCAGTAAAGGCGTGAATTCGAATCCCACGAGAACGCGATTGTTTTCACAAATTTATCTCTTAATTTGTCAATTATAAACATTCTGTGCCTTCTAATTACACATTTTCAAGTAAATCCTCCTGCGGTACCTCCAAAATTATTCCTTGAGATTCCTTCAGTCACTCCTGCTGGGATTCCCTCAAAAATTCTTGCCGGTATACCTGCAAGACTTTTCCCGGGTATTCCTACAGGAACTCCGGTAGTGATTTTATTCTTTAAAAACCTAATTTACAGCTCTCTTGTCCGCTAGAGAACTGGGTAAGCGATTCCAATTGGAAGCTGTACTTACACTTTGTAAAGCGCCTACATGTATTCTATTCTGATTCTACTATATTGAACTGGTTGCCGTGGCGCTGCTTTCACTTTTCTACCCTATCATGGTAGAATGATGAACACGAGGATGTTGAAGTGTGGCTCTTCGTTGTTCCTGTTTCCTGTCCGAATGGGAGTCTATTATGGGTTGCCGTTCACCGATGTCCATGTCCAAGTATCCGGGTCCATTTGAGCCATGGGCTCAGAAGAGGGTACGTGTCAGCTGCTCTCAGGGGGAAAGAGCAACTGACGAAAGTGCCGGGCCTGGGATCGAACTCATGACCATCTGCTTATGAAGCAAACGTATGACCAATTGCGCCACGGGCCACGGCAACTCCGGTAGTGATATAGACAGAAATTTTCGTAAGAAATTCTTCAACGATTTCCAAAACAATTACTCCGTGAATTTCTCAAAGGATTTTAATAAGACAAAATTTCCTCTCGATTCGTTCAGCAATCCCTGCTGAAATTCCTTCAGAAGTTTTACTATGGATTTCTCCGGAGATCCCACTAGCGATTTCTCTATGATTTCGTCTATGGACGCCTTCAGTTATTTCTTCTGGAAGCACTTAAACAATTTATCTAGGAGTTTCTCAGCGGATTTCTTCATGATTATTTTATAGCTTTTCCTATAGGGCTTCTTCCATTGATTTCCTGGGGGTCCATCTTGGAATTCTTCCAGGATGTATTCGTAGCATTTCTACAGAACTATCTTTTGGTATACCGATTGGGGTGACCATGGCTCTGGGGGGTGAGATTGGGTCAAAACGGAGAAACATAAAATTTGAAATAGCTCATCCACTGACGCTAATTTATATTGAAAACTTTATATTATTTCAAATAGAAGATGTTTTTACACGTCATGATGCAGAATACGATGTTTAGCAATAATCGTTTTTTGTTAAATTTGTGGCTAAACTTATATGATGAAACTACTAGTAAATCACTCTAAAAAATTTTTCCTTTGTAATGTTTAACACAAGTACCTAACCATACATTTTCTTATAAGTGTTTAGCAGTAGGTATTACCTGGTTGATGCAATGAAAAAAGCGGGCTGTCATTGCTCTTTTGATTTAAAAATTCAATATTTTCGTCCCTATGTCTAAATATTTAGAATAAGTGTGAGATTGGGTCAAGCAAGTTATCGAGTGCACATAATCTTCCAGTCCCTAATTGACGTTTGTGGTGCCATGTTAACCGTATCTTCATAAAAGCACGCTTTCTTTCGAAAATATCTCGAGAAGTGTCAAACGAGTGTGTTAATACATTTAGTGCCTAAAGTCATTTATAACAATCAACCCGGGAGCTTCTTGACAGCTGCCGAACAACGTCAGCGTACCTAAAAATGTTGGTCCGGGTGGTACTGTCAGATTCAAAGCGGGAAGCGCTACTTTTGAAAAGGACGAAAATCGACAATAACAAACCGAACAAAAAATATTAAAACATTAAACATAAACCTTTATTTGTTGTTTCCGCTTTTTTTGTGGTGGATAAATTCAAATTAAGTGCGGCATAATGAATGTGTTTACTAGAAGCGAAAATTATATCTATAAAACAAGTAAAGGCAAAGTAATCGGCATTCATAAAATTAATAAGAAACTCATGTTTTCTTCTAGTGCGGTTATTAAGCACCTGCAAGTAATAAATTACGATAATAGATTACGTATGCTAACATTTTACAGCTACATATCTGGTGGCCAAGTCAAAATGAAAGTTAAAAACAATCATTTGCAGATGTTTTTTTTTTCGAGTTTGATCTTCGGTTTGGTCTAGCATGCGCAGTTATCAATTAATATGGAAGACCGTTTAAACATGTGCTTTTATTACATTTCTTACAACAACAACAAAAATCAAAATAATTTCAATTTAATGAACATTAGTTTTTACGCTTCTGTTGAATACGTCCTTTTGATACGAAACGCTAGCCTCTTGTTGGCTTCCACTCACCACGAAACAAAAAGATGTTTTCGCATGGACAAAAATTGTTGCGTCAGTGAAGGATGGACCCGTTGTTTACGAACAGTAGCGACATCTGCGATTTGCAAGTAGGTACGCGAAACTGAGCTCATCTGTCAAGTTACGGGGGGGTTGATAACAATACACCCATGCGTTTTGACAGCTACTCTAATCATCAGCTAACCTTTAGTGTACTGCAATATCGTAAGCTCACAAAATAGACTTAAAACTTTCTTCTTCCTCACTCATTTTTTAAATTAAAGGAAATATCATGGAACTACCAGACGGTAGTAGGATCCAGGAAATACCAGGGCTATAAAACCTGTAACATAGCACAATGTCGGAAAGCGAACGAACGTTGAATTGCGGCATACGAGATTGCTTATTGAGTTTAAATGTTAAATGCTATTGCGGGAGAGGGTCTAATAATGTGAAATGTTGTGTAACATAATATTTGAACGACCCTATATCTTGAGATGGAATGATTTGCTTTAGCAATATAGAGGTCAATGATAAGAGTTTATAACGGAGGGTTTGGATAAACATTTCTTATGCAGTATACTAAAACTATCATGATTTTTTTACAATCAATTTTTCAATGCCAAATCATCATAACTTTTTTCAACGTTCAAAAAGTCCCTTGTTTTGAAGAATTTCCAAGCATTAATATATTGTTGACAATCGCTCAAAATTTCATTCAATTCTGTTCACTGGTCTTCGAGATATCACAGCTCAAAAATTAGTTGTCTAAAAAATAGTGCTTTACGAGAACGGTTCTAGCTTCGCGAAAGATTAATTAATCGAGCTCAAATTTGTGCCAATGATGCACATATAAAAGGTTGACAAACAGTCAAAATTTGACAATTTTTGTTCCAGCATGTTGAACTTTTTTGTAAGAGAAAAAAAGTTGCCTATCCCAAACATTTTGGCCACCCCCTGTACCTCTGACATCCATTACTCGCTGCTGTTATGTTTGACGAGTTTTTATGAGTAAAGAACTAGATTTTTGAAAAATGTAAATTGTTCAGGGTGCGGCAGGAGGAAATGCGAAAATTTCAAGGCGCTATCACACGCTAGATACGGAATATATATATGACTATGTTTTCATGACAGTGTATCAGTCAATGTATATATTCTAGCACTCAAAAATAAAAATGAAAATATTTCATTCTTAACTTGTGATATTGTAAGCTTTAAAAGTGGGTATCAATAAACTGCGCGCCCAATGGTCATAAGACAAAATGGCTACAATTGTTAAAAAATTAACTCGAAAAACCTGGCCATACTAATGCAGAACGATGTAGTTTCTCTTGTAAAGGTTAGTGACCAAAATGGGAATTTTTTACAATAACTTTTCAGAAAATTAGCATGTTAGAGATCATGGAACGTTGAAACATAGATTGGTTAACGTCAAATGGACGAAAATGAAATTTGAAGTTGAAAAATACTCGCATTTTTTCCAGCCGCATCCTGTATTTTGTATAAATGTTCTGCCTAAGCTTAAATTGCCTACTAACTATAAACTAGTTTTCGACACCGAAGTGTACTGAAAGGCTACTAAAAACTCAAAAAAGGAATTTTCTATAGATGGCTCGGAGGGTCAATTCACATATACCAAACAACTCAGTTCGACTCCACGTTTTTTTCTTCAGTTTTTTTTCTGTTTTGTCTTTTTGGGTTTTGCTCCTGGCCATCCGGTTGACGAAAATCCGTGACAGATACCCGTGACGAAACGCGTGATACCAACATTGAAGGCGACGAAAATGCCAAGATACCTCCCGGATGAGCTGCAGTGAACCTTGAAACCCTATCCACACCATGCCTATCCTTGAAATCATGTGACCCGCTATCCTCGAGCAGCCACGAGTACCCTGGCCTCCACCCAATACTAACCTCGGTTAAGAAAGTTATCAACGGTTTGTAATTAGATACCAAAAATGAATTTCGGCTACGTAAAGCGTTACACGCGATTGAGCCCGAAAATAAACGAACTAGATAAAAAAAAAACTCAGTCCGTCGAATTGAGATGATGTCTGTATGTGTGTATGTATGTGTGTGTGTGCGCAAAACAATTTCACTCATTTTAAGGCACTTCCCATTGGCCTATTTTTCGGATTATAGCTCGAATCGAAACGGAATCTTACCGCATTGTTTGTTACTCAAAATGGTTTGGATCGGTCGAAGCGTTTCGGAGTTATGGCCATTTCAGTGATCCGCACTAGCACCGGTGGAACAGGCCGTATATAAAACTGAACCAAGCCCCATCATGCGACATATCAAACTGCGGCGATTTTTGTAACCTTTAGTGTGGTTGACGAAGTTTATGCGAAAATGAGCAATGGAAACCAGAAATTCTACGATGTCGACCCAAAATTCAAGATGGCAGTCTTATATTCAAGATGGCGGCTGTTCAATAGAGTTTTAGGCTCTAAAACCATGTAATATGAGTATATTTGATATGAGGAAGATATCCTGAGTCCAAAAATGGCAACCATTATATCCAATCGGTCTAAAATCCAAGATGGCGGCTCCAAATTCAAAATGGCGACTGTTTAATGGAGTTTTAGTACCTAAAATCATGCAATATGGGTATATTTGGTATGGGAAGAAGTCTGGACTCCAAAAATGGCGACCGGAATATCCACGATGGTGCTCTAAAATCCAAGATGGCGGTTCAACATTCAAGATGGCATCTGTTTAATGGAGTATTTGGATCTAAAACCATGCAATATGGGTATATTTGGTATGGTGAAGATGTCCAGAGTCCAAAAATGGTGACAAGAATATCCAAGATGGCGGTTCAACCTTCAAGATATCGGCTGTTTAATGGAGTTTCAGGCTCTAGAATCATGCAATATGTGCATATTTGATTTCCCGAGTTGTCTGGAGTTCAAAAATGACGATTAAAATATCCAAGATGGCGACCAAAATATCCAAAATGGCGTCTCAGAATTCAAGTTGGCAACTGTTTAATGCAGTTACAGGACATGAAACCATTCAATATGGGTATATTTCATATGGGGAAGAAGTCTGGACTTCAAAAATGACAACCAGAATATCCGCGATTGTGGTCTAAGGTCCACGATGGCAGCTCAAAATTCAACATGGCTCCTGTTTAATGGAGTTTTAGGCTTTTAAACCATGCAATATGGGTATACCTGATATTAGGAAGAAGTCTGGAGTCCAAAAATGACGATTAAAATATCCAAGATGGCGTCTCAAAATTCAATATGGCGGCATAAACTTCAAGATGGCGTCTGTTTAATGGAGGTTTAGGCTCTAAAACCGTACAATATGGGTATATTCGGTATGGGGAAGACAACCGGAGTTCAAAAATAGCGACCAGAATATCCAAGATGGCGTCTCAAAATTCAAAATGGCGGCTGTCTAATAGAATTTTGGGCTCTACAACCATTCATTAAATTCATAAATGGCGGTTCAAAATTCAAGATTGCGGTTTTTTTTTCATTAGTTTAAGGCTCATAAATCAGAAGCCAGATAACTCTGATGTCATGAAATGGCTTTCTGTTAAACGTATGAAAGTGCGATATTCAATTCATCAACATGTCACTTGAGTTGTGTTGAAATGTGTTTTCGAAGGCTCGAAAAAGGCGTGATCACTGCTAGGTGGATTAATGAGGGTTTTTTTTAAACATGCATCTGAATGGGGGTTCAATCCTAAATACGTTTTGCAACTCCGTTCCACTCCATTCCAACCGAAACCAATCCAGTACTATGGAAGACAAAAAGTTATGTTCCCGTAGAATTCATACAATGTGTGCACATCTGCTGTTACGTAATCATCTAGCAACAAAAGCTTGTATATTGAAACCAGTCAAAAAATATAGCGTTCATTTGCCATTATGAACAACGGCTTACAGCGTTCATCAGGCTGCGTTTCCTCAACCAGTAATTTCAAGGAGAGATTATCGTTGACTTAGCTCAACTAGATTTAGTTTTTTTTTTAATTACCGCAAAAACAAAAGCTTATTGTCATGATGATGATGTAATCCACAAAATGATGGACAAACACACAAAATGTTTGTTATGCAATGTGTACAAATCGACCAAGATTGATGGTTTGGATCAATTCGTGCAGTAATCTGATTAAATCTCTTGGAAAAATCAATTTGCAAATTATTCGGGTAACATTCTCCAAAGTGTAAATACTCAAGCATACATACACGTGACTGTCTGTGTCTTGAACGAAGGAAAAGCTTCTTACACCCATTTATTTTCGGTTGGCATCACATTTTGCCCAGACAGATTGGCAAGGCCAGGAAAATATACTGAACCGTGACGTTAATTACGTTCTTCTGCCGAATCGAGCGCACTGCGTAATACTAGGGTTTTTATCTCATTCCCGTCTATCTACGCACCGACCAATAATGATCGAATTTATTCTTGTACCTCGCGTAACGCCTCATGGCCATTAATTGGTATCAATTACTAATTTATAAATTAGCTTTACATTATGCAAAAAAAAATATAGAAAAGAGCTACAATTTCCTTATAATAATAAAATAGAATAATTGTCCTACGAATTATGTTTCCGTCTAGTCAACGTCTATTTTGGGCACAACCCGAAATCAATTCCTGGGACACCTTCTACGTGACACTATGGTACATAGGATGATCTAAAATTATGATTTGACCGCAGGTGTTTATTAGAAAAGTCGGTCAAATTCTTTGAAAATCAGTTTAAATCATGTGTTCAATGTACGATTGAATGTTATAAATTGAAGTGTAGCTTTAGAATAATGCCCAAAATATTTCAATTAATGTTTTTGTCCACCAGATCTTAATTCGCCATCACAGTGCAAGGAAGAAATCTTTCTCTGTGATTGTGAAATACAATGTTTCGTAGGCGCACACATTTGCTTGCATCCTCCCTGGGCGAAATAGCGGCTGCTTTGGTGCGGTTGCCTTCGTCATATGCAAAACAAGTTCAACTCACTGGACGCAGTGGTTCAACTCCCCCCAACAAAAAAAAAATGTGCCGATTTTGAATGCTTCCAGAGGATCTGTAATGATCTGCATTACATTTGTAATCCATGTCTGTAATGATTGGCAATTCCCCGTCTGGTGTGACGGGAATTAGCGCATATGATGAAGTAAGTTTTAACCCTATGATGCAAACCATTTTCTTGTTCAAATTCAGAAAACTTCAGCATATGTTGATACTGAAGAGTTATATTTTTTTTTTTTCTAGATTTGATTGCTATTAGGCACATTATAAACATACATTATCACGAATGTCGATAACGGTTTTGGTAAAAAATAGATTTACGATTTGAGGTTACGATTTGATAAACAACAATAACTCTTACCATGTGCTCATTTCTCGCTCACATAAAAAAGTCATACGATTCACCACAATTCGTGGTATGACTTAATTAGCCTTCATGAAAATTTCGAATGTTCAATTGTTGCTTAATATATGAAAGTGATTTCGCCGTTTTGGAGCCTCTCCCCACACTTTATTGAATTTTCACCAAACGCCCGGACACAGTAACCGGAATTTACAGCACAATAAAATTTTAATTTTATTGGATCGGGGCTTAAATATGGCGCTTTCTTCGAAAACCGCTGGAAAAGTGTAAAAGCCCAAACAACCGGTTTCTCTTCCCCCTCCCCCACCCTTTTTTGGAGCGTAATGATGCGAGATGTGCGGAACGAAACGCAATACCGTTTTCCGGAGCGAAAATTGTCGGCTTTTTGTTCCCGCGCTGTTTGGCTTCCGTTTCCGGTCTAATGAATTTATTATTGCACGCCTCGGTTTCCACTACTGTGTAACGTGTTTCGTCAGGGGAGGAAAATTTGCATGTAAACGATCATATAATTACGGGGCGTCGGCTTTTTCCGGACGCTACCGTATTTTTTTCTGTCTCGCGATTTTGGAATGATGATAAACTTCCAACGATGTCTAAAAGGTATCGAACTTGTTTGTTTAGTTGGGCAATCTTATAAACAAAGAAGGAATTCTTCGATATCTAAACGCTTTCTCAAAAGATATGAACTATGTATAATAAACCAACTGAATATGTTTTTGAAAGATCAACTTTCAAATGCACATTTAATTGAGACTTCCTATTTTTTCATTGAATCATACGATATAAATGTGAAGCAGAGATTGGGAGTGACGTTGCTAAGAAAGTTAATGTCACTCCGTTGAAGCTTTTCTTCCTGGGATGAGACTTAGGAATTCCCGGAATTTCGCTTCACGTTCAAGTTTTCAATAATTTGAAAAAGGGGAAAATAAAACATTTAGAGAATTAGGAGTATAATACCACCGAGTGATTACCAAACAAACGTCATGCAATCAAACAGAGGAAGACCAAAAAATGAAGCGAAATATTAATTTATTTGTTGAAATTAGCCCGTATGTTTATGTTGGTTTCCCTTGTTATATTCAATGTGTTCTATGGCATCATATGTTGTCGACTAGGAATTGGGACTACGTAGTCACCACCGATATGATTTTCGGATTTAATCAAAAGCCAATTTGAATAGCTGCTAAGTGATGCCATTAATTGGTCTGTGTTGTGGATGCTAATGAATGGCACAATTATTGAAAATAAAACGATCAACTGTTACCTCCGCAGCACGTGCTATTGTTGTGCTACGGATATATAATTTTTCCAAAGCTAATTGAAGCGTATGCTTTTGATCGCAACAATTCCGGACGCATTTGTGTCATTTTTAGATCCACTGACAGTGATAGCTATTCTGAGTACAGTTTCGAATTTCGATAATCGTGTTTCGATGATTGAATTTGTTTCGACATCATTGTTCTCTAGGGTCGTCCTACAAGTCGTTATAGATCCATCCGTAGATGTGGGATCCAACAATAAAATTGCACAATCATCGTCCTCGCCATCATCGCCACCATTAGAGCTTCAGCCAAGCTCAACATATTTTCCGCTAGTCAAAATTCCGCTCAGCACTTTTAAACAGCCTGGTGCTTTTCCCCGGAAGTGCCGAAATCGATAGCCACTGTGCGGAATTGAAAAATGAAGACATCGACTGTCTGCGATGCCACCTATCGAACTTCCATCCGTAAGAAAGTTTCGACTTTGGTAAGACCGCACCTCTTCACCGTGTGGCCTCCCGGTCAAAAAAAAAAAAAATGAAGACGTTGCTTGGCTTGATTTCCACCAAATTAGAACGGACAGTTGCTTCCGTTTTATTCGCTTTCGCTAGCCTGTTTTGCTTGTTCGGGGAACCTATGCTGTATGCTATGGGGGAAACTCCAAAGACGCAGAAAGAAAAGTTTTATTCAATTTTCACCACTTTCCTTTCGCTTTGTTTTCACTGAACTGAATTGACAGACGCAACTATGGTACTAGTTTGAGAGCATCGAAACAGTTTTTAGCGGGATCGTCTTACAACTTTCAATCACAAGTGTTAGGAATGGTCGATGTTGATGTCTATATGATGAATCAGAACAACATACACAAAGATAAACTGTTCAACCCTGCACTACCCGTCATAAGTATAACTCACGAGAAGCTGGTGAATATGATGTTTACTTGACTTTTCAACTTTAGTATACTACATCGAAGATTCTAAAATCAGCCTCCATTGAGGAATCCTAACGATAAATCCTGAAGAATTCCCACATAGAAGTTCTGAAATATTACTAGAAAAAATTTCTGTAAGATTTCCAGATTCTCAAGACTCCTGGAGGATTCCCACATATAACCATTGGAAGATATCCATTAGAAACACCATGAGGGCTCTCAGATGGAACTTTTGGAGGATTTTCAGATGAAACTGCTGAAGGATTTGCTGAAGGTTTTTTTTTATCTGTATTTACGAGATTTTTAGCCCTACGCTAGTTTATCTCGGGACCCACGCTTTACTTCCCTTCCGAAGGAAGAACTCACATTTTGTAAATTTGTCGGGAGTGGGATTCGATCCCAGGTCCTCGGCGTGATAGTCAGGTGATTTAACCATCACACCAGATCCGCTCCCTCATTTGCTGGAGGTAGTCCTGGAGGAATTCTTGGAATATTCATAATAGGAATCTTTGGAGCATTTCAAGAAGGAACTCCTGGACAATTTCCAAAATAAAAAAACTCCTAGAATAAACTTCTGAAGGATTCCCAAATGGAACACTCAGTAATATGCTGGAGAAATTCCACAGACCGTTATATAGAGAATTTAGCAAGCTCATGGGAATGCAGGAATTCATATTCCAGAAGGAACTTCTGAACGAATACAAAATTGAACGCCTGCAAGTAACCCAGACGGAACTTTAGAAGATAATCTTGGACAAGCCCAGAAATGTTTCTCCATGAAAGCTTAGAAATCATTTGGAGGAATCTCAATAAGAAGTTCTGGGGATACTCCAGAAGAAATTCCTAGAATATCAGAAAAAAAAATCTGGAGGGATATTAGAAAATAATCTTGGATGAATTCCCCTAGACAATTCTGAAGAAACCTCAGAGCAGCTCTTGTTGGAACACCTTGGTGAATCTCAAAAGCAGCTCTTGAAGTAATATTAAGAGGACCTCTCGGTAAAAATCCAGAATGAGATCCATAATGTATTCATATTCTTGGTGAAACTCCGGAAGAATCACTGAAGAAATTCCAGAAGGAATACAAAAACGGACATCTGGGTTACCCCCTAAAAGGAACTCCTGAAGAAATCTCAGAAGAAACTGTTGGAGAAATCTCAGGGGACAGAAACTCGTTTATTGAAAACTTCTCACCGAATTTTAAGATATAAGCGGTATGGTCTTAAGACAACCTTAAACTTTCTTGAAAGAATACCAGTGGGAATCACATGAGCAATCCTAGAAATAGTTACGGAGCTTATTAGAAACGAATACTATCAATTGTGGTGAATAAAGTTCGATTGATGTTATCAAAAACAAATACATTGCTAGTTTTAGATAAGCGTGTCCGAAAGACAGGTCAAAACGCATTACTATGGTGGAAATGAAATCAGAAAACGTGTCGCACGGTCGACATTAATTTTGTTCAGGATTTATTTTTAAGTTTTGCAGACTTAAGCTTCTGTTTACGACATGGCGCAGCCGGTAGGATCCAATCCAAGTTCAATGCCCCGACAAACATTTTTTCTGTACTAGAGTAGAACAAACAAGCCTTAACCCTTTAAGGACGGTTGGGTCATTGGCACCTCGCTGACGCGTTCTACGGCGGCGAGGTTGGCGAAAAAAGTCGTCCCGAAAGGGTTAAGCTAACTTAACTTAAAAAATTGTCTACAGCTAGTTCTGTTTCTTGGGGTGGTTCCAATCTGACCCAAATCCAATTCAACTCCAATCCAAATCCAATGCAATTCCAATCTCAATTCGATATAAATATAATCTAAATCCAATCTAAATCCAATCCAATCCAAATACAATCTTATCCAAATCCAACCCAACTCCAATCCCATCCAAATATAATCTAATTCAAATCCAATCCAACTCCAATCCAAATCCAATGCAATTCCAATCTCAATTCGATACAAATATAATCTAAATCCAATCCAAATCAATACAAATCCAATCCAAATCTAATCCAAAGCCAATCCAAATCCAATTCCAATCCAAATCCAATCCAAATCCAATCCAAATCCAATCTAATCCAAATCCAATCTAATCCAAATCCAATCTAAATTCAATACAAATCCAACCCAGATCCAATCCAGATCCTATCCAATCCAAATCATATCCAATCTAATCCAACTCCAATCCAGATCCAATCCATATCTAATCCAAATCCAATCCAAATCCAATCCAAGTCCAATCCAAATCCAATGCAATTCTAATCTCAATTCGATACAAATATAATCCTAATCCAATCCAATTCTAATCTCAATCCGTTACAAATATGTTCCAAATCCAATCCAAAATCAATCCAAGTCCAATCCAAATCAATCCAAATCCAATCCAAATTCAAATCCAATTTAAGTTCAATGCAATTCCAATCTAATCCCATTCCAATCCAAATCAAATTAAAATTCAAATCCAATCAAAATCCAACCAACTCCAATCCAAATCAATCTTAATTCAATCCAAATCCGGTCCAATCCTAATCCAATCCAAATCCAATCCAAATTCAAATCCAATTTAAGTCCAATGCAATTCCAATCCAAATCAAATTAAAATTTAAATCCAATCAAAATCCAATCCAAATCTAATCCAAACCCAAACCAAATTCAATTCAATCAAAATCCAATCTAACTCCAATCCTAACCAAATCCAATCCATTCCAATCTAAGTCCAATATAACTCCAATCCAATCCAAATCAATCTGAATTCAATCTAAATCCGATCCAAATCTAATCCAAGTCCAATCCAATTCCAATACAAGATTAATCCAAAGCTCAATCCAAACCAAATCCAGTTCAAAATCGTTTCAGTCAAAACCAAATCCAGTTCTTCGTTTTCCGGCCTTCTCTACTGCCCTTCCGTTAGGGAGCCATCCGGAGACGCGTTTACCTCGGAAATCTTTCGATTTCCAAACTTACCCTTTGATACACTTGCCAACGACTGCGCGAGATTTGTTCGTTACGTAATTTATACAAGACGCCAAAAGACATAAATTGAATAAATGTTGGTTTTAAAGTGGTAATGCTGAGTAATACACACTTTTATTTTCCTAGTTGAAGAAAGACTGACGAGATTGGGTCAAAACAAAGTTGGAAAAATCGGGGGTAAACAAAATCGGGTTACCACTTGTAACAAATAGTACATTGGAACCTTATAAATGCACAACGCCCCACGGTGGGCGCCAATGTAACAAAAAAACATTGGAATGGAACAAATGCTCATTTTATTTTCCGCATCGAGCCTCACGTCGAGGAACTAATGGGACACGGAAAGTAAAATAGAGCATTACAAATGCACAAAACACAAATATGCAACAGATAACATTAGTTGTGCCCAGTTATCGCGCATTTAGTTCACCACTGGACTATCGCACTAGTTTTCACGAGTGCGAAAACGCAAATAGAAGTGCGCGATTGCATCCAATCAACTTGGTGTCTTCAGAGCACTTATTCAGCATACATCGAAGGAATAGTGCGCCGAAGACATCAATTTGATTTGATGCAATCGCGCAGTTTTATTTACGTTTTCGCACTTATGAAGACTCAGTGCGCAGTCCAGTGGTGAACTAAATGCGGTATATCTAAATAGATAACCGAAGTCCAATCCCAGGATGACGAGGTTTCATTAATGTTCTTGGTCCATCAATCAATCCTGTGATCGTTTTTCTTCTGGTGGATTGCCTTTTGTTTGCAGCGTTACTTGATTACATAGCTTGTGTTTGGTCTAGGAATTTCTAATCCTAAGGGGGCATCCAGATTCGGGCAACAACACAAGACCATCTACAATTTGATGTCCATGTCCAGGAGACGACTTGCGTGTTTCGTACTGAATCGCTCCTAAATTGCTTAGAGCGCTACAAATGCACATTAAATTTAGGGACAGATTCACAAGCCAGAGTATAGCATACGATACAAAAAATACGACTAAATGCAAACGTAACACACTGTATAGCTCAGTGGTATTATTTTTTTTTTCAGCATATCATTCGCAAATGTGGTTGCAAATCTTTCCCGTTTGCTTTTTTTTACATAGGGTATGAATACCATCAACCTATGCCCCTATGTTAATCCTATGCCAAAAGTAGCAGATTTAGGAGTAACATCAGAAAACACCATTATGGCTGCCATAATGACCGGTTTGGACTCCTACTCACGTTTATTTATCATGATTATTTGTTAACAAATGTGCCTTTTTTTGGATAGGCTGCCTCTTTTAACAAGTGAGCAAAGTCAGAATACCCGAGCAGAAAAAAAAGCTGAAGAATAACAAACTCAGGTATGGAAAACCTAATACCTACAACCTGAATGAGTTATTAGTTAGCCCTGCATAAGAGGTAAAATACCTCAAATAATAACTGGACTGTATTCTGTGCATAACTAGTGAATAATGACATCAGGTATTGCAATACCTAAATAATAATCGGCGATTTTTCTATACAAATAGCGATTTTTCCATAATTGAATAATACACCTCAACCAATCCTCAACATCAAACCAATAACTCGCTGAGGTATTCTATCAATACCTACAAAATACCAAAGTAAGTTATTTTCAATACCTGGATAAGCGACCAATACCTTGCCTAGGTATGATACCTGACTTTGGTATGCTGCAGTTATGTGTCAGTTATACATTCCTGCTCGGGTAAACAGATGCAGTTTGATTCGATGCTTTGTGTTCGTCAGGTTTGTGCCTCTATAGTTTTTTTTTTTATTCTTAATCACTTAACCTAATTTACAGCACTATTGTCCACTGGGGCACTACGAGAGCAATTTCAATTGACAGCTGCACTTACATTTTGTACAGTGCCTAGATTCTATTCTACTTTATCGAACTGGTTGCCTTTCTGCTGCTTTCACTTTTTCTACTTTATACCTAGTAGAATGATGAGCACAAGGATGATGATAGATGGCAGTTGTTCCTTTCCAGTCCGATTGGGGGTCCATTATGAGTAGCAGTTCGCCGATGTCCAGGTATCCGGGTTCGTTTGAGCCATGGGGCTCATAAGAGGGTCAGAGTCAGTTGCTCTCGGGGGAAAAGCAACTGACGAAAAATTGCAAGTGCCGGGGCTGGGAATCAAACCCATGACCACCCGCATATGAAGCGAACGTGTGACCAACTACGCCACGGGCCCCGGCATGCCTCTAAAGTTTGTATGCAAAATTTTCATGGGATTTCTCGCCGTTTCACCACGGATTGTTACCGTTCTTTTTTGTCACATGCATGCTCACTCCTAACAAAAAATACAAAAAAAAACTAAACAAAACGCGCTTTTTAGTTTTGTTTTCGTTAGCGTTAGCGTAGTTACGGTATACTTCGTAGATTGGATACTAACAACATTCATGTACCTTTTGCTAATCTTGCTCGGATTGCTTTTCGGAACAAAGCTGGGGAGTTAACTTCGCTCCAATCTTATGCAAGAATACCAAAAGCACAAATGTCACTATTCCCGGCCACGCCCATTTTTACCGTAACTTGGGATAGGGGAAGGAAATGTTGATGTAGCACTTATTTAAGAGGCCTCCGACTCAGTGACACTCCAATAAGTACTACGGAGTGGGTGGTTGGGAGATGTATTTTGTAGGTCAAGGATTCGCCTGAAAAGCTGGCGATGGACCCACGGCATTGGTTGTTTAGTTGGTTAAAATTTAATCTTTTGAAAGCCGACAATCAAAAGAGATTTTTTTTTCTATTTATTGTTTAAATAATTATGTTTCTGCTCAGTAAGAGGCCCAAGCAGAACCGATCCCTCCAGGGTCATCGGAACATTACAATAGATGTTTGAAACGCGTGAAAAAAAAAACTGGCGATTCGAGAAAAAAAAACCTCAAAAACAATAAAAAACAAAAAAAAACATAAAAAAACGCGAAAACAACGAGAAAACAAAACATCTCAATTTATTTAAAAAAAAAATACGGAAAACGAGGTGAAGAGAATAAAATCAAAAGATATTTTTTTCTATTTATTGTATAAATAAGTATGTTTCGGCTCAGTGCGAGGCACAAGCAGAACCGATATCTCCAGGGTCATCGGAACTTTGCAATAAATGTTTAACACGCAAGGAAAAAAAATGGTGGCTCGAAAAATAAGAAAAAAAATAAACAAAAAAAAAATCGCGTTGCACAACAACAAAAAATATCTCAGTTTATCTAAAAAAACAATAAAACAAGATCGCGTAAAACGATTAAAAAAACCATGGTTGGCGATCCGGAAAAAAAATCAATTTTTCTAAAAAAAAAACGCATTCACAACCGCGACATTACGACACTCGGCTCGAATAACGACGTGGACAACGTGGTCTACCCGCCACCGAATGATAAGGTTGCTCAAAAAATAAGAAGGGTGTTTCGTCTTCCCGACTGCAGGGTTGCCCGCTTATACATCTGAAATAGAAAATAGTATTAAATGATGATAGGCTCACAACAGTTACATAATTTACGGAAATAAATCTCTCTACTCTATACATAGACAAAAATTACCTGAGTCCTTTTTAGTTTTGTTTTCGATAGGACGAAAACTGGAGCACTTTGCTTGGTGCGTTCCGTTCCCCGAGCTCAATGAAATCTGGTGTTTGTTTTACTTTTTTTTTACTTATTCGTTTATTTGGAAGGCTCGGGCGCCTCATGGGCATAACTGAGCCGAAATCATTTGTTGTTTTTTTACAATATATTTTACATTTTACAATATTTACTGCCTTAATCAGGGCGGCCACCGAACCGGGAAAAACGGCAAAACCGGGAAAAAGACGGGAATTCGGAACAACCGGGAAAAAAGCGAGAAGAAGTCGGGAATTTGAAATGATTACCGGGAAAATTGTTGTTAAGAGTAACTTGATGTGCATATTTGAATGTTTACACCTCATCGAAAATCTGCAAAATCAAAGCCAAACCAAAATACTCCTAGGATACTTCTACGAAATCTCAAGGAATTCGCCTGTGCAATCACATGGAATTTCCTTAAAACAGAACTTGGGATTCTTCAAAAAGTTTCTTCTAGAATTCCTCTAGGTTTTTGTATCGCTTGATTATCTCTTGGAATTCGATGAGATTTTTTCGAGGAAAGAGTTTCTTACATCTGAGATTTTTTCAAAAGTTTATTTTTGGATTAACCCGTGTCCCTTCTTAAATTTATTCTAGTTTTTTTAATAGATAAGAAAATCATAACCACTAAACTGGATATTAATAAAGACAACCTATTGCAATTTATTCAAGAGTTCCTTTTAAGATTCATCAAGATTTTCCTTCCGCAATTGTAACAGGAGTTGCTCCAATCTTCAAAATTTCCTGCGGGAATTCTTCCCAGATTATTTTTTTGAAATCCCTCCAGAATTTTTTTTTCCCTTCTCTTCCTGGAGCTTCCTCTGGAGTTTCCCTAGAATTTTCTTCTGGAATTCCTCCGAAAGCTTTTTTTTAGAAATCAATCGAGAGTTCTTCCTGGGATTATTTACAAAGTTTCTTCTGGTATTTCTCTAGGATATCAATCTGTTACTCATCCATCTCCACGAGTTCTTTGCACGATTTCTGCAGGAGTGCCTTCTGAAACATTGATTTTGAAAACTTCCATGAGGTTTTGCTGAATTTTATCTTTATTTTATATTTCTCTGGAATTTATCCAGTGTTTCTTACTGCGTTTCCTTCAAGAGTTCATCTTGGGCACCCTCCAGGAGTTTTTTCAAAGAAACCTCCAAGAGTTGCTTATGAAAGTTGCTTTTGGAGTTGCTCCAGGAGTTGCTTTTGGGCATCCTTCAGAAGCTCCTTCTGCAAATGACCCAGGAGTTCCTTCTGGATGATCTTCCAAAATTTCTTACAAAAACTTTACGATAGCTATTTCTGGAAATACTGCAGAATCCTGAAAATCAAACTACTGCGGGAGTTTTGTAAACGACAACTCTTCCTTCAGGAGTTCCAGGAGAAATCCCTAGATCGAATTCATGATCCCTGACCAAAAGTTCTATTTCCTAATTGCCAACAGACTGACTAAAATCCTAAATTCCCTAAAGGAACCTCTTCCAGAAAAAATCCATTAACCCTCGAGCGATCGCGCTGTTGTGTTTTGTACAACACGTTCAAAAAATTTCGCTTTTTGTGTTCAGTATTAGCGTGGTGCTGGCGGTGGTGGCCAATCGCGCTAGTTATGGACGGTTAAGGAATCTAGAGGAATCCACAAAAGATATACAAGGTGGAATCGCTAGCAGAAGTTACTGAAGAAATCCAAGATAGTATTTTTGGAGTAATCGAAAGATGAAATCTCGGACAAAACTTAGTAAGAATCTCCAGATGTAAGTTTTTGGGGGAATACTCAGTTGCACATCCTGGAGGAATCCCCGGAAACAACACCAATGAAGTTGCGTTAGGACACCTACACTAATGAATAAAATTTAAATAAAATGGTTCGATTATCCTGCATGTCCCGGATAATCGATTGCGACCTTTGCTGATTCTACATGCACGTCTTACCTATTGTAGATCTGTCATTGTTAGCTACCACTTCAACACTTGTTTTTTTTTTAAGTATAATAAAATAAGTAAAATAATGAGTAAGGGAAAGCTTGAAGCTGAGTGAAAATATGTTTTAAGTAATTGAGTAGCATACGTTGTTTATGTCATCATTGGTAGTTACTTCCATTTTTTCCATAGATGCATTACGTCAAGAATAATATTAAACTATAAATATCTAGTACATAGTATTCACAGGATTGCAAGTGCATTTTTACATGGTACTTATCATCCATATGCTACGAAAATTGGGCGTTACCTACTAAAAAAAATGTGCATTTTAAAAACCGGGAAAATTTTAGAAATCGTACCGGGAAAACCGGGAAAAAGACGGGAATTTCAAAACTGATATTTAGTGGCCACCCTGCTTAATGCTATGTTTTTTTTTACTTATTGGGTTCATTCACAAATATCATAACGCCAAAATTTGCCTATTTTGATACCCACCCACCCCTTCGTAACACTGCACTGTTTGTAAAAAAAATATTGCTCGGGCTGTAACACCACGAAGGACACCCACCCACCCCCTCGAGCGTTATGACATTTGTGAACAGGCCCTATGACATACATATTTACTTAGTTGTGAAACAGACTTCCAATTACGGTGCAACATCAGGATAAAAAACACATTCCATGCACTCTCGGTCAAGAGGTTGTGTCCTTTCAGTGAGCCTCAGTGTAGTAAAATCAAGCGGAATATGTCAAAAATAGGGTGATCGGTTCTATTGTTCTTCAGGGTACCTACTCAAATTTGCCAACGAATTTGCGCAATTTGTTTAATGCTAATTCAAATTGAAAGAGATGTAAACATCGAAAGGAGGTGGTCCCATTCTTTCGTTCGAGAGTGTACGTGACAATATTTGCTGATTAATTTGATCCACTTCTGGCTGTCTATCTATGTATGTGAAATGCATTGCATTTTATCATGCACAGCACATGTTGGATTCCGACAATGCCGAGCTGTGAATGTTTAGAATGTGCACAGCACTGCAGAATGTTGTTTGCTTTGATTACATTTATTTGATTTGGATGGGTCCCTATTTACACAGCCATAATTGACAAACGTTCAGGAGAATTGATAATCCCTTTTATTAGTGGTCTGATTTTAATTAGCTGCAGTTTTCTATTAAGCAAAGTTTATGTTGTGCTGTAACATCAGTTTCGAAGAGTTGTTCCTCACCCTCTCCAACGAATTGTTTGAACATTTTTCACACTTCGCCTGTGTAATCAAAATGATCAAAATAAATTGAGCTTTTGCCGTTGAGCAGAAAAAGGCAAGAAATGGTTTGAATCTCTAGGGATCTGGAATTTACAGCATGTTGAAGGCAACGGTAAAACAGGCATTTGAAGTTCTTTATTTTTCGTTATTCTCGTCAGTTTTCAGAGTTGTCACAAAAGGCTCGGGCATGGCCAACTGAGATTTGCGGTGCTGATGTTTTATGGACTGTTTGAGATTTCATGTGGGTTTGATGATCCCATGAATCATTCAGTGATTGAGGGCAGACCTTGGGGAACTTCAGTCTCAGTCAATATTTGTACCATTTTTTTACGATTGTTGTTCAGTTTCGTAAGAATGATGTATTTCAAGAAACAACCCGCATTTCCGCATCAAAAGCTAGGGTGAAAATTAAAGACACGTGCAACTAGTTCCGTTCGAGCAATCGGTTCCCTTTTCGAAACAAACTTTGGTTTCTACCATAGCCACAAATTACAAGCAAAGAATTTGGCAAAATAAGCATAGAAAACTTTGTCCTCTGTTCAACCCGGCAGTAGCAGTGCCAACTCGATGTCTCTTTAATTTGAGCTAAAGTTTATCTTTCCGTCTGTGCCTAAGAGAGCTGGTTGCCACATTCCCGGAGGAATGTAGGACAATCAACGGCTGAAGGTGCCGCCGATGGAATTCGACCCTCGAAACTTAGTTCGTGTTTGTCTTTCGTCGTATGACGCATTTTTGCGTTGCGGTCGAATGTATAACTTTGCAATAGGCACGAACGCACGGAAGTGGTAAAACTTTTAGGTTGTCATCGTTTTCCATTTCGGACAAGAATAGTATTTCATGGTACATAAAAAGTTTATATTCTAGTATTTTTGTTCGCTTCTAGTACAGTATTTGTTATTCAACTTGTAACCTTGCCGAGAATAGTTATTTTTTACACCCATACCTGTGAACGAAAGCATTTTGTACTTCTAATACGTCAAAATTTGGAGACAATCAGTCAAAGCAAACCAAAGTTGCAGCATGTCAAAGTTGGCAATTTTATATGAAAAACTTTTTTTGAACAGCGATCCCGTTTCACCTTAAATGATACGTTTGTTTATATGTTATTCTGCAAAGAAACAGCCATCAGTTCTATTGAAGTAGTTTATATAAACACTACAACAATACAAACGTTGTAACGGAATCTGTTCAATCTTATCGAATTTGCCACCGGTTAAACATCGTCGGCACAGCTAAATAAAAAAGCTCTACCATCATTATCAGTTAATAATTAATGTGCCCATTTTCATCATCACTGCCTCAATTATCATCATCGTCGCCATTCAGAAGTGGCGTTGAAGTGAATATCAACACGTTATGAGCATTACGGGATGCTATATAGCTGGTTTTATACTAGCAATCGAAGAGCTTCTCATATTCGTTATCGCATTAATTAAACATCAGCCAAATGGAATATGGTGATAACTGGCGAAGCGTCGAATAATGTTAGCGATATGATTCAGATGATTAGTTTGACGCGGCCTGCTGAAAGGATTTCGAAGTAAATTATATTTGCGATGGGTAATTAAAAATAAACTTAACGTCGTTCGTTACAAAGCCGACTTTGATCGTTTTGCTTCCGTGCGTCCTACACCTACGCCCGAAACAAGAGAAACTGGGATGATGTTTTAAATATTTAAATTGCACTGCGAACAGGTTGCTGCGATGCGATGGCTTCTATGGGAAAATTTACGCAGAAAGGAAGCTGAAAAATAACACAGAATGTCCATTAATATCGGTTCGTAATCGATATCGGCAAATCTCTGCTGCATCCGCATTTTTTTTTTTTCAAAAGATTCAAAATTCAAAGTGACAACTACCTACTTATGTAAGTTATGCATTAAATTGAATAGGCATTTGCTCTGTGTGCGGGAATAATTATATCGGTTTCTATGAATTTCGCTCACTTTCTCAAGCGAACCCTTCAAACTTTATATGTTGTTTCCTGCTCGCTAGACTTGAATGTTCGTTTCCACACTCGTCAGTATCGTTTTTTTTTTTGGGGACGAGTTATAAACATGCTAGCAACTCTAATATTAACCATCCTGCTAGACAGAAATATTTTTGCAATTTCGACCGAGGAGTACAAGTCGCACGCACGGAGCCGCCTGGGCAAACATGCCACAGCAAATATCCGTTTTATTGAAAACTTGGCATTCTATCCTCCATCCAAACATTCCGCTAACTGCGTGCGTGATCTTCCACACTGTTTGTGAATCAGTGTCAATTTTCTAAACGCAAAATGGCGCTCCAGGAGAACGGGGACGAGGGCGGCTGAACAGTAGGCGGTGGATGGTGTGCCAAAGATGTTGAATGCCTTTATTAGGTTGCCATATCAACTTCTAAACGCGCACATTTCGTCTTCGCCTACTGGGGGGAGCTGTGGGGTGTGAGGATTCCGGAAAACAGCTGACTAGATAGCAGAAGCCAGCTGGAAGTTGCTTCTTTGCGAAGATTTATGTGCACAATATAGAAGGTTGTTGCTGGTGAGTTAGACATTATTACACTTCTTGTCGCGAACGTTGTTAGGACTCGGGCATGTGTTGGATGCCTTATTTTGCATTTGTGCTGCGAGAGATGTGAATGGCATGCGAGCTTAGAAGCTTGGGGAGCTTCTTACAGATGATTTGTTTGTGTTCACTGCTTACGCTGAAGTGCTACATGCAGCAGTATGTTGGTTTTTACCTCCTTTTTTGTTTGATATTAGTTTTGGAACAGTTTTGTATTGCTTAAAGCCGAAATATTGCCTTCAAATCTTGCTTCTTGCTTCAAATGTTTGAAATATTTTCCAAGTTTCACGATTTTTCACTCAAACACATTTATGAAGGTTTCAAACAACCTTGGTATGAGAAAAATGTGAAGAGGGCTCAAAAACATAACTAGAATACGAATCATATACCCATGTATTAAATGTTCTATTGTAAAAATACCGAACCGAATCGATGTAAGTGGAACATTTCATGGTCATATTTTAACCCTCTAATACCCAAATTTTTGATTTTGATCTAAATATCATTTTTCGTCATCTAAAATCGATTTAAACATGATGATTTTTTTCAATTCACGATTTCGTGAACTTCAGTTTTTGATTTTTCTAATTTTTATTTTTGAACATCCCTACACTTTTATATTTTTCCTGAAAGCCAATTTGGGGAACGGAGTTTTTGAGATGAAAACTTTTTGAGATTTTATGATTATTGTTGAAATATTATTATTTTAATTTTTTTCACAGAAAATTATATTTTCCATGTGATTTTAAGGAAAATAATGTTAGAGTGTATTTCCTTAAACTATTAAACAAGGATAGAATGATTTGGGAAAATTTAAAATATGTTAATTGTAGCGATTCAATACAAAATAAACAATGACTTCTAAAAGGTGACTAAAACATCAATTTTTCAATGATTTAAAAAAATGTAAATACGCTTTAAAATACACCAAACACCACTTTGATATATACAGAACAGTCCTAAATATCAGCCAAAAATATAAAAAAATGGTTTTCCACGAAACAAAAATTACAAAAATACTCAAACTATACCCCATCCAAAGGCGGGATTGCGTATTATAGGGTTAAGAAAAGAATTTCTAAATTCAAAAGACTTACAGCGGAAACCAGTGCTCTTAAAAAGTTAAGAGGTATGCACGACAAGTAGCCAATGCCTCGCTTAGTATCAAAAATGCCAGGTCGAGGTCATTTTTTTTTAATCTGAGTGATATTGTAAATTTTGCCTGAGAAAAAGGCGATACTCACCCCTTACAGGAGCGATACATGCGCAGCAAAGAACAACACAATACTGAACACTCAGTGTTGGCCAATCGCGTTAGTTACGGAGGGTTAACTAGTTCGACTCACTTCAAATTAGGCGCAACTTAAAATTTAGTGCTAAACCGTTTATGCGACGAGCAAATGTTTAGGCTGAGCTGAAATGAAACCATTTCAAGGATAGTGGGTATTCAACGTAACGCTTGGTTTCCTCTTTGGAGCCACCATACTCTGTCACACATGGTTCAGCAAACATGTTATCCTCTTTAAAGAAAGTATACTCTGTCGCACTTGATTTCTAGAGCGCCTTATCCTCTTTGGAGCCACCATCTCAGGTAAATCGTCAATTGTTACACGACTTAAAACTCGCCAATTGCTGCAAACCTCATACGAAAACCAAGGAGTGTGGAACAATTGGCGAGTTTTTAGGCCATGTAACAACTGGTGATGTACCCTGAAGTACTTTAAAATCTGAAAACCGATTTTTCGATTAAATTGGATTTTCATGACTTTAAGGATAATTAGAAAGTGTTCTCCAAATGTGTGTTTTTCAACTGTAAGGGTGGAACGATCCGATTGTGTGAGAAAGACGGAGCATTAGGTTGATAGTAAGATATGTTGGATTCTCCAGTGAAAAAAAACAGGTTTTGTGGAGCTAGTTTCGAAGTAATCTTTTTATTTGTGCAACTGGCTATGACAGGTCGACAGTTAACACTAATGTCTTTATAATTTAAGCCTACTGTGATTGAAATTTTTCTGAAGTTCTTGTCAATCTCCCAACACTCCTCCTCAGGAACGGAAGTCTTCTTCTCTTTTACTCTAAGTACATTGAAAAACGTTTGTATTACATATTCAAGTACATATTTACCTTCAGGTCTCTCTAATTACCGTACACTTAACTCAACCTTCAACTACTCGCTATTCCTACTTACTTGTGAACCTACTTGCATATTTCAACGCAACTAGTTCCTAGCTTTCCCCCTCGAATGCCTTGTTGACGATTGTTTAACAGTAAACCACAGCTTACGCTCAATGGCATGCCAGCTGCCCAACGCATGCATGGTTGGTATATGGTACTAAGTGGGATATTGCAGTTGGATGGCTGCTAGCTTCCTGGACAGCAATTATCGCCTATGAGGATCAATATTCCACCGCACCGAGGAAGGATTAATGAGGATTGAGGTTCTGGTGCTCTTCTTGGGCAATGCAGGAAATAGGTATTCTTACCTATCCATTATTGCAAGATTTGCTTGCACATGTCAGAGAACCAGATGTCTCGTAAGAATGAACAGATTGTATCTTAAGCGGGGGCTATCGTACCATTGAAAATCTCACGCTTCAGTCGATTACAGAACCGAATGACTACTTTCTTTTTGTTATCATGTGTTATTATCCCTAGAAATTCTAAGTGTGAAATAGAAACGGATGCCATACATTTTATTTGCGTCATAATACTTCTCAAACACAAATTGAAAAAGTTCTGAAAATGTGAAATAACAGAAGCTTCAGTGCAATGTAAGAGTTTTAAATCAAAACGTTTGTTTTGAGTAAAAATTTCTTTTATCTATTTCAATATATTATTACCATTCGAATATTCAATTTATTCATACATTCACTTCATTCACTTATGATTAAACACCTTTGACTCGCTTCACTCATGATTATTTAAATATCTTTGTAGTATGCGACGAATGAATGACCTAGATTCTGATACTTTTGTCTTCTTCTTCTTCTTCTTCTTCTTCTTTATGGCTCGACGTCCTCACTGGGACTTGGCCTGCCTCGCTTCAGCTTAGTGTTCTTTGAGCACTTCCACAGTTATTAATTGAAGGGCTTTCTTTGCCTGCCATTGCATGAATTTGTATGTTGTGAGGCAAGTACAACGATACACTATGCCCAGGGAGTCGAGAAAATTTTCCCGACCGGAACGGGAATCGAACCCGCCGTCTCCGGATTGGCGATCCAAAGCCTTAACCACTATACTAACTGGAGACCCCTTAGACTTTTGTCTATATATAACAAATTGAAAAAGGTTGTGTTTTTAGTAACAACACGTTGGATTATTCATAATTTTAAATTATAGATTAGGATTGATTGTATGATTAATCAATGACACTCTGTTTCATGGCATAATTATTATGCAAATTTACTCGCATAAACTAATACTGTTTATGAAATTGTAAAACTAAATGTAAATTATTGTAAACCAAATTCGTTTACCTGTTACATGGATTATGATAAATATTGAATTAACAGAGTTAGTTCGCAATCGGAAGGAATTAATGCCTAAAACAATGTTGTTGCTCGTCTATTTCATCCACCCGTAAATGCACTGAAGGTGACTATATGATTAATGGTTTTATCGCTGAAAATCCCCTATGCCAGTCCACTGCATATCTTCTACGCATAAATTTCCCTTCCACAGTGGGCTGCTGTGCGATGGTATCCTGATCAATAGTTTATGGGGGATCATGGTTAGCATTACGGAAATGGACATTGTCCTCAATTTGGAGAGCTAGAAGCCTCCATCATTATGCAACCCTTTATTGTCCGACCTAGCTTGGTACCACAGAGTGCCACCCGCATCCACTGGTTCATCGGTGATTAACAGTTGGAGCGTCCAACTGTTGTGGCCACAATGCGTTGGCGTCATTGGTCGGCTCGGCTGGTAAAGTATCCTATTCCACAACAGAGCTAGAGCTTGAACACGCTTGAACCTAGCGACGACGAAGGATTTTTCGTTACTGCAGGATTATCCTCAATGCGAAAAAAAAATAAGCTCGGGGGATAATAGGATTACAAAAACTGAAGAAACGTGTCTACCAATGCACATGACCGGAAATAAAAACTGCTTGTGACATTTGTTTTTGCTTTGAGTGCTTTGCAAGATTCTCAGTGAAACTACATCCAACTGGTTTAGGTTTTATATACCCCTCCGATATTTGTTTTTCGTAGTGTTATTAAACAAGAGAATGTTTTTCTTTTGCGCGATAGGGTAGGCATATACTTCGTCATATGCGCTATTTCCCGTCATATCAGATGGAAAATAGTCAACAATTTCAAATATTCCAACTTAACGTTGCTAATGGCTCATCAGATGGAAGCAAAAAGATGTAAACTGTCAATAACCAGCACGCAGCACCTATAGCATCGAAAATCGAATAACTACGCGAAAAATCACTTTTCAATTTCACTACAGCTACGAGTTGACAATTTTTCTGGTTTTGCGTACGGCAAAGACAATTGCATCAAAGCAGCAGCTAGCCGAATTATCACCGTTCAATTTTCACTTCGCCAAATTCACTTGTTCAACTAACCTTCGATTCACACCCCACCAAAGGTCTGTTGCAATTCAAAGTTGGGTTTCATTGCTGCAGAATGCTGTAAACCTTTTCAATAAATCAAATAAATCACTTTTTTCCGTCGGTAAAGTGTAAACAACAAGTTGTCTTCGCCTGCAAACAAATGTGTGCGTGAATTTTCTGCATACTTTCCCCAGAGAAAATAGGTAGAGAAGCGAAGAGTGTGAAGCCAAAAATACCTTATCGAACCGTCAAACTGGTGTCCTATCGAACAATATCAACAAACCTTGACGATTGCAGCATAATTAAAGATAAGTATTGCAATCATTACAGACATTTTTTCACCAACACTTTTGAATATCAAGGATGTCACTGTAAATAACATTTACTCCTAAAATTGATGAAAATTGTTCCATTTTGGGGTACAATTTCGATGATTCCATGTTAATAAATCAACAGCATTAATCATTAATTCTCTACCGTCGTCCGTGGCACAATTGGTCACACGTTTGCTTCATAAGCAGATGGTCATGGGTTCGATCCCAGCCTCGGCACTATCTTCAGTTGCTCTTTCCCGCTGAGAGCAGCTGACACTGACCCTCTTCTGAGCCCATGGATACTTGGACATCGACGAACGGCACCCCATAATGGACCCCCCATCGGACTGGAAACAGGAACGACTAACAGCCACACATCAACATCCTCGTGCTCATCATTCTACCATGATAGAGTAGAAAGTGAAAGCAGCACAACGGCAATCAGTTCGATATAGTGCAATTAGAATCGAATACATTTAGGCGCTGTACAAAGTGTAAGTACAGCTTCCAATTGGAATCGCTCACGTAGTGCCCTAGTTAACAATAGAGCTGTAAATTAGGTTGAATTAGTGATTGAAGAATAAAAAAAAATCATTTTCTAATGCAGTATACGAGGAAGACACTACACTCGATAGGTGGGTTAATCTGTTTTCCGGCAGTTGCCAACATCCGAGTAATGAAATCAAAACAGAAAAAGTGTTGCCGTTCAGACGGCTGTTCACTCTTCGCTTCTCTACCTATTTTCTGTGTATTTCACAACCACAGAAAAAGCTTTCTTCGATGCACTGTGAGTAGATTGTACGACATTTCCCCGAAAACCAGCTCCCCAAATGAAGTTTCCTCGAAAGTTTTTTCCCCGAAAAATGATTCCCCGAACGAACCATTTTTAGATATTTATAATACTATTTTTCTTCTAAAGTTTCTATGATTTGACAAAATTACGAACAGATGAAGATATCAAGATCATGAAAACTTTCGAACCTCATTGA
Organism: Aedes albopictus; assembly: GCF_035046485.1. NCBI lineage: Eukaryota > Metazoa > Arthropoda > Insecta > Diptera > Culicidae > Aedes > Aedes albopictus. The sequence continues at coordinate 1,220,974 of NC_085138.1, read as the reverse complement.
TATTGTACATTTCCTCTTATAATAGATTTTTCGAGATAAAATGTTGTTCATGATGCTTAAATGACATTTGTTACTCAGGTTAAGTACGGTTCCTTTGAATTCCACTAAGAATTTGCATCCTTTGACAGATACGTATTTCGACCTCAACTGTAAGGTCGTCTTCAGTGTCTTGTACTTGACTCGACTCGAGTCGAGTACAAGACACTGAAGACGACCTTACAGTTGAGGTCGAAATACGTATCTGTCAAAGGATGCAAATTCTTAGTGGAATTCAAAGGAACCGTACTTAACCCGATTTTCTTTTATTTACAGATATTCCCCTAACAAGCCCAGGTTAATCATCATTTGTTACTCTTTTATATATGAGTCGTTCTTTTCTGTTGTACTGATTGAAAATTACATGACACTCAACCAAGAATACACTCATCATAATTTTCTCTTCTTCTATTCATAGGCTGCTCTTTTGTGTTATTTTGGAATATTCAATCGATGAAAGCGCTTTTTTAAACGCATAATACCTTTAAAACGAGTCATCGTGTGGTAATCTGCTAAAGTTTATTATCTGTAAACATGTTGTATACTAGGCGTAACACATGCAATCCCGATAATGTTAAGTATGCTTTTCTACGAAGATTGGCTATAAGCACAATTTTAATGATTATTAACAGCCTTTAGAACAGCATGTCAATGAAATTTAATTTGTTTGATAAACAGAATTGAAGCTAAGCACTCTTCAGAATTTTTGGTAATAAATCGCATTCTGCCACTTCATCAACAGTGTGCAACTGCTAGTGAATCACGTTCTGATCTCACTCGACGTCACCGCGCTGTTCACATCGATTCCCAAACACTTGGTCATCACCAACATACGGCAGAAGTAGGACAAAATCGAGCCGCACACCACAATCAACCAAAGTCTGTTCGTCGAAATCGTGGAGTTCTGTATCGATTCCAGTTACTTCATGTACGACGGCAAATACTACAAACAAAAGTTTAGCACAGTTATGGGAAACCCTCTATCGCCGATAGTAGCGGACCTAGTAATGGAAAGCCTGCTGGATGACGTACTGGAAAAGCTAGATTTTGAACTCCCTTTCCTTCGAAAATTCGTTGACGACCTCATCACAGCCATCCCTCTAGAAAAACTGCAGCAGGTATTGGATACGTTGAACAGCTATGACCTCTACATTCAGTTCACACACGAACTGGAAGTGGACAACCGACTACCATACCTGGATATATTGTTAATACGGCACCAAGACCAGAAAATCACCACTGAATGGTACTCCAAACCCATCGCGAGTGGCAGATTCCTGGATTTCCATTCATATCATCCGATGCAGATGAAACTGAACATGGCTAAAAACTTCATTGACAGAGTCAACCGATTGGTCTGTCAGCGAACGAGAAGTGTGAGATCATCGATACCCATTTGCAGCTAAACCACTACCCAGCCAATCTACGTCACGGACTGGAAGCTAGAATGAACGAGCGACCTCATCGAGGTCAATCAGAAAATGCAGATCAGGAACAGCTGGAACGTACCTACCGATCGCTGGCATACATACCGGGGCTATCGAACAAAATCGACAAACTGCTGAAAAAGAATTACACAAACATAAAATTAGCCACTTACAACATCAAAACAGTCAAACACAAACTTTTCAGCAACATCAAAGATCCAACAACAGACAAACATAATTTACAATATTCCATGCAAAGACTGTACAGCATGCTATATTGGAATGACAACAAACCAGTTGAACACACGAATCAGCGGACACTATAATACACTAGATCGCCGCCAATCAACAAACACCGATAGCATCGACCCACAAATGATCCTCCTCAGCCAGAAAACTGCGCTGTTAGAGCATATAATTCAGCAAAACCATTGATTCGACTTGGAAAACGTAAAAATATTAGACAAACACGACAAGCAATACAAATTACCACTATTTGAAATGTGCCACATTGTAAACAACGAACACAGTATCAACAGACGAACAGACACCGAAGGACTGAGTGCAATATATGCAGGCATTCTCCATGCAATAAAAAAATAGACCAAAAACAAACAGAGCACATAGGCAAAATAGATAACACACACACATATACAAATCATAAGAATGCAATCCCTGATAAAAAAGATCATAGAGATCATACAGAATGGATTGTTACAACACGCTGAATTGAATGGTACTTACCATTAATTCAATTGTTTAAAACGATAGAGTAACAATAGATCTTATGGTTTTCCACCATAGCATGTATTGTAAATGTCACTTTTACAATAGAAAATGGGGGTTGTTATGTATCCTTACCATAAAAAAATCCAAATTTTCTGGAAAAAAATCAAGTCAACTACCATTCAACTTATGGTGTTTTTATTATTGAAATCTCTAGTGCCATTGATTTTATTGTACACGTATTGTAGTTCCAATACATCATTTTCAGCAGGAAAATACGTACACAATATAATTTGTTGTTGAATAGTCAAATTTATCATTATTCAATGGTAGTTTATGGTGATTTTATTGGAAATTTTTATCAGGGATAGGCATCAAAATTGACAAACCAAATACACCATTGCATTCACCTCATTTTTTTTTTTTTTTTTTTTTTATCTGTATTAACGAGATTTTTAGCCCTGGGCTAGTTCATCTCGGGACCCACGCTTTACTTCCCTTCCGAAGGAAGCACTCACATTTTGTGAGTTTGTCGGGAGAGGGATTCGATCCCAGGTCCTCGGCGTGACAGCCCCGTGCATTAACCATCACACCAGGTCCGCTCCACTCATTCACCTCAGTTAGATACGGTTAATTGCAGAGCGCGGGCGATAAAGAAGCTTAGGTTTTATCCATAGCGTAGGTGCAGGCAAAAGCAATAAGTGCAAAGCTTTTATAGCAAAAATAATCGATACAGTGAACGCAAAAGGTATTAGAACACATGCAGTAAGGCAGCATCTATTTATTACGTAACACTAAAATCGACTCACACACGCAACAACAAAACGCAGCTTCTGTAAGTCACGTAAAACACTAATCAACATTTAAAACAAAACTTCTTATAAGAAACATAAAATTTTAGAATTCCCAGAAGAAGGTGAAATACACACCGAAACGTAGGACAGTAGATGCAAAAGGCGTTTTAGCTGTTTAATATAGACTGAAAGAGCCGTAAAACTAACGAAATAAATGATTGAAGCGACATAACGTTTGGAATTGAAATTTCTGCATTAATATTAATAGTTTGACTGCCGACAACATTTCAACAACTTATTTTGAAAGAAAAGTGTATAATGAAAGAAAAGAGAATCTCTGATGAAGATTTCTACTAATAACGCTTATAGTTGGACACAAAAAAATAACTCAATAATATATAAATATGGCAACAGTCAAATTAAGCGCTGTCCATAAATTACTTAGACTCAGTTTTGGTCATCTCAGCAACCCCCCTCCTTCTTGTTAGACTTCTATTCATACAAAATTTCCGAAATTTGTATGGATCGTAGACATTGACCAGACCTCTCTTTCCTACGTAGTTTATGGACAAGCCCATACTGATGATTAATTGAACAGTTCAAATTGAAAGAACAGACAATGTTTGAAAGAAGGGAAACTTTATTATAAGGAATGTTATCAATCAGGCCAACATGGCGGTGCTGGGTCATTAAGCAGAAGTATATCAGGCCGAAGCACGTTAGGCCGAAGTACGTTAGGCTGAACGAGTCATTAGGCTGGATGGGTCATCAGTCCGATTGAGTTTAAAGCCATGAACGGGCAAATAGTTGAATCGCAGAATGTAGTATATGCATAGACCCCATAAGACCTGCCTATTTTAAACAGAAGGAAATGTGTTAGAAAAGCCAACTATTTATGAAATGAAGAGTAAAAACTTAGTTTGACCGCCAATAAAGCCCACTATTCAAAAGAATGGCTGACTTCTCAAAGAAGGTAAATCTATCATGGAACAGTCAGTTTTTTAAAGAGACGAACCAGCCAAGGGCTGAAAGTCTCTTAAATAAAGACAAATCAATCAATCAATCTATCAGTTGTTTAATAAACTACTACCGTCACTAAACTATGCAATAGTACAACTCGAAACAACTGCGTGTTATAAAAAAAAGCCAAAATCTCTGGTGAAATGTTAGCAGAGGTCCATCAATAATTCCGTAACAGTATAAAATCAACATCAAGAAACCATCTATGTGAGAGAAGGGAAAAGGATAAAAGAATATCATAAAATAGCACAGTAGGGGTAGGCGGGGCAATATGGACACCCGGGGCAGAAGGGACACCCTCAATATTTTGAAATATGCGAACTTTTTTGAACTTTTAATGAATGGAGAATGTAGTTCATTTGTCTAAAACGTAGTTTCAGGAAAGACCCAGCCAACCACATATCGTAAATCATTGTGTGGAAAAAATCGTGTATTTTCATATATTGAATCAGAATTGTATAATAATATGTATATTTGCTGACAATGATTGCGTAAAATCGCATTTTATGCCAAATGAAATTACAATTTCGATTTTGTTTCATATAGTCATATAGTCTCCGATCATAAAAGGTGCTAGCTACACTATCGGTAGAATCGCACAGAATCGGATAGAATCGTGAAGAATCATACGTTCTGAGTGTTGAGCTTTCTTTGTATGTGATTTCTTTGAATCGTGAAAATTGTCGACTTACATACATCGTATATAAATCTGCTAAATCGAGCTGTCTTCCTAGAGGAATGATCAAAATCGGTGCAATCGTATACAACGATAATAATGTTGTATATTGATCGTTTGTGTCATACTTGCGTCGCATACTAAGTGAACGAAATCGTTGAAATCGTATATTCATTTTTACAGTCGCATATAATTGTTACTGCAGTTTTAATAGTCGAATTTCAATCTCGGAAATCGTAAATGGTTTTGTTTACATATTTGTATGATGGAGGAGATGAAAACTTTTTATTCATCGCAAATTTGTTTTTTTTTTTGTTGTTTACACATACCAACTATGGTAGCAATAATTTCAACCAAATATTTAGGTTTTCATATTATTTACATACAGCAGCTCACTTATAATAAGTGGTGTATAGATTCCAACAGCGATGTGAATTCCGAACGTCTTGCACGGCACCACTTTTGTTGCCATACTCAAAAAAATCCGTTCCGATATACGTACACTCCCAATCACGGCAACGGGAACAAACGGGAACTATACATAGCAACGATAACAACAATAAGAAATGTACACCGTGAACTAGATTTCACGTTTTCTAGAACGCTCATATTGACAGCTGGAACTAGTTCCAGTTCACGGTGTATATTTACATGTTCTCATATTTGCGTTTGTTTGTTCACGTTTATCAGAACGGTTTTCTGAGCGTGCACTCAATTCACAACAACAAAGCTTCCACCACAAGTCCCGCACCGTATCATGCTCATTTTTATTCGTTTCATCCAATTCGCT